>NC_047672.1:48677588-48862588 GCF_011762505.2 Arvicanthis niloticus
TTTTTAATGGAGAGAGACAATAGAGGAAACAGGAGAGAGAGAGAGAGAGAGAGAGAGAGAGAGAGAGAGAGAGAGAGAGAGAGAGAGAGAGAGATTGTTCTTTTATTCTTTCTAGAACCTTTTGAAACCTTTGCACCATAGACTATGACAAAGGTCATTCCTACTCCCCATATTAGCCCATGTTTAAAAGTGATAATTTTTTTTCTACTGATAATCACTCCTCTAGTCAATTACAGAAAATGTCACTTAAAGGAAAGCATTTTATCACATGCTATGATATCTAAAGCAGTCACTGAACCGGTGAGTGCTTTGACCTTACATAATAGTTACCATTCCAGCTGCTCTAATTTGATCATAATTGCTGGACAGTTTGCCAAATAAGTGGTTCCCTCCCAGGCACTGGAGCTTCACCTTCTATGAAGCAACCCCAATCTAGTCCAGCACTCACCCTGTCATCACCCATAGTCTAATGCGATACAGAAGAGCAGTCTGTAAAAGGCTCCCTTGAGAGCAGATACAGAAAAAGAAAAAAACTCTTTTGAATCTGACTTATACTTCATGAACATAAATCCCAATGCAGTCTGTCATCATATCTTTTTGTAACTTAAGCTTTTACACGTATCCCATTTTCTATAGATCTTAAATGTTCTGCACATGTTTTCTTGTGTTCATACAAGAGGAGGGCACTGAAGTCCAATTGAAGTGCAGCCACTGAAAACTATTTTCTTCTGTGATATCAGTTTCTTAGCTGCCCAGTTTGACTTCTGTTCGCTATTCCTTTACACTAACTCTTGTACATTTATGTCCTTCTCCTATTCCAAGTGTTTGCATGCTTTTCTCCATACTTGAAATGTCATTCTTTATTTCGGTTTTAAAATCCTATCCCTTGAAGGCTCTCCCTGGGATCTTCTCGTGGGGAGGAATGGTAAGGCCTGTTTCTAATCCATTAGAAGGCAGTGAGTTCCAAACCAGAATGTGCTTTGTAATTCCTGAGGAATGATATTGATGCTTTAGTCCCAACATCTAGAAAGTTCCAGGGGTCTCTTGGGTGAAGCCTACTCATCAGTGCTATTTAGACATTCTGAGCTAAAACAAACTCACAACAAATCTCTACTCTGACGCCTAGGAAGCCTCCAGTCATTTTCATTGTCCACTCCATAGCCAGCGACTAGATGCAGCCTAGCAGATGTCAGCATCAATGGAATAGGAGTGTTTGAATTGCTGGCATTCTAGTGTCTTTCGCTTGCCAAAATATTACACAAAGAGGACAGAAATACTCTCAACAACACTGTGAAGGCTGAATTGAAAAAGACACTTGAAAGTGGAATAGCTCTTCTGAACTTCAAAGTCAAATCCCAGTTTCCCTTTTCTGTAACAGAAAAAAAATTTTCTTTCACTACAAAGAACCTTTACCATCATCCACTTCATATTTAGAAATATTTAGACTATAAGCACTTTATCTGTCTGTCTCTGTCTCTCTGTTTCTCTGTCTCGGTGTCTCCCTCTGTCTCTGCTTCTCTGCCTTTCTCTCTGTGTGTCTGTTTCTCTGTTTCTCTCTCACTCTCTTTCTCCCTCTCTCTCTCACTCTGTGTGTGTGTGTGTGTGCTTTCGTGTCTTTTTACAATTAGATATTACCTATAGATCACTAAGGTCCGAAGTTAGTATGATGAGTATGCAGTTATTCATACTTACACAATAAAAATGACTAGTCTTAGGTTGAATTATATCAAACCTTCCTTTACTTGTAGTGTAAACTAATTCTATTTCTTTATTGTTTTATATATATATATATATACACATATACACACATATATATACACATAAATATATATATATGTGTGTATATATACACACATGTAATATACATACATTATATATATATATGTATATATATATATACATATATATATATATACACATACACACACACACACATATATTCAAATTGGGAAATTTGGTATATTATAGGACCAAAAACTATAACTATAGTGACTCTGGAAAAGCACTTTCTTGTAAAACTGTAAGTAGAGTACAATGAAAATCCTCAACAATCAAAATATTAACATTTTATTTTATCATTTTAAACATAAAGTTCAATGTAAAATTTATCAAGAGCAAAATTTATCATTCTTATCAATAGTAAAATATTCTGGCATTCATTCCATTCCCTTTCCTCTCTCCAGCTTCTCTCATTTCCTCTCATTTCCCAATCCTTTCATTTCCATTCACATTGCTGGCTTCTCTTTAATTATTATGGTTAAACACATGCACACACACACACACACACACACACACACATTCACACACACATACATATATGCATAAATATATAAATGCAGCCCAGTGAGTTTGTTTAGTACTGCACACACACACACACACATACACACACACACACACACACACACACACACACACACACACCCATGAGTCAAGGGGTGAAAAGTTCATTTCAGACAACTAATCAGAGGGCTTGTCCCTCAGAGATTACTTCTCCCACTCTCAGCATTCCTTACTTGCCTGTTTTTCTGTGTCTAGGACAGGGCTCAGTGCTATCCCCCTTCCATGGAAACATGTCTATAGGTATCCTCATCATTAAAGTCTAGCTTAAGCAGCCATATTGTTGAGATACCTAGGGTGAAACTTCATTTCTAGGAGACACCCTCTCACAGCTGATTTCCTGTTTGTCTGCTTCTCACTGTCTTTCTGCTCCCTCTTCGACAATGTGCCCTGGGAATTTTAAGTGATAGTTACTATCAAAAGCTACTTCAGAGCCTACAGCAAAAGGAAAGAGTACCTCTTTAGCCAGAGGTTTTAATTTGTTTTATGGTTGAATTATTCCAGAGTCATATAAATGGTACACATATTTGACTAGCATCAGGTCTTATAACAAATTATTTTATTATGCTTTTACATCGATAAAGTTAGAAATTATTTGACTACTTATCAAGAAAGATTATTCACATGTCAGTTCCTCCACTGAATTAACAACACAAAGAAACAAAGAAGTAAATTCTAGAAAGATAGTTGATGAGGTTGCGTCCACACAAGGAACTCCTCAAACCAGAAAGCACTATGTGCCTGATGACTTACTCAATAAGTAATATAACCTCCCACAGGTACATGTGACCTTCCCATAATCATACTGAAATTCTCAACAAAACTACAAAACATACAAAAAAAAATTACAGAGAACTGGTATTTACTAAAAGTAACAATTCAATATTTATTCTTTTATACAAGTCACATAATGTATCAAAGACATAAATATGCAAATATATTCAAAATAGAAGAACACTAGAGTGAATCCATGAGATGGTTCTGATAGTGTAAGGAACAGTATATCTAGTGGCAGGCTAACAACTTGGACAAGTTTAAAACTGTACAGTAATTTCAAGGGTAGCACTTGTATTACCTGCTGTTTAATAGAAAACAATAAAAACAATAAAAATTTGAGAAAAATAAAATAAGAAATTATATCAAGAACTTGGCACACAACTTTCCTTAGATGTATAAAAAAAAAAAAAAAAAAAAAAAAAAAAAAAGGTAGAAAAACCACACATCTGTAATTGACAATTTAGTGAAGAAATGGACCAACTTTCAGTGTATATCCAGTGTGCTAGAAGGCCTGGGATATTTTATGAACTGGAACAAGAGTACATATATAAAGGTAAGAAATCGAAGAGTATCCATCATTCTAGATGATCTTATCAATTAGAGTTGGCAATATTTATTTGTTTAAAAATAAAAATAAAGTAGAATGATATATGAGAATAAAAAGTTCATCCTAAATACTGAATTTTCCCACACTCTATATAGCTATTCATAATGCCCTTTGGGATTCTAGTAATTAGATAACCACAAAATGAAAAAAACCAGAAACTGCTATGGAAAAAGTTAATCATCCTAATTTGATTGCACAGGTTCCTCTCCAGAATCAAATATGTGCAGAGTGTTTCTTTGCCCTAAAAAAAGTTGTGATAAGCCCAAATATTTATTTAACTGAACCTTCAGTCTGTCTGTGTTTTAATACATTACATATATTAGATCATTCCAGCTATCAAGAAACAAAACTAATACCACAACCTAAAAGAAAATCAACAAAAAGAACTGTTTTATGTGACTTTCTTTTAAAGGAGGTATAAAACTGCAAATGGGTTTTGCAGCAACTCTGCCAGGTGCAAATTACAGGGAATAATTAATGAAGCAAGGCTGGTTCCATAGGATGTTCTCAGCAAGGGGATACCTTATAAACTTCAAAAACCTCATGGCTATAAAAATATTCTGTTGTTCTTATAAATTGAATATAGAAGTGTTGGTTTCTAAACAAACTATATCTCTGAATCATGCCTAAAACTGAGAAGCAAACTGCTTATTTCCTAGGAGTTTGTAATATCTTAGAAAACAAATGCACTCTAGGCCGGGGGCACAATCAGAAGCTGGCCATTATGCTTCCCTCTCACTTTGAAGATTGATTTCACTAGTGCTAACAGGATCAGGAAAGCAAGGAAAAACATTTGTTAGCTCAGTTCCCACTGTTCGCCCTTGAAGGTCTGTTAATGCTCTTTTGTAGCCCTCAGGAATTCCGCAGACATGACAGGAGTGCTCACCATTATCTCCGTAGCCTCCAGAGCTACACAATAACACTTCTCATCAAACTTGAAGCATCAGCAAACTTGTTAAATCCTTTGGAAAATACATTGCTTTAACAGGGCTAGGGAGTCTCGCCAGCCAAGGTCAGTGCTGTGCTGCTTGCTGGTCTATTTTAAAACTGGAGTGTTTGGTAAACGGTATGAGACTAATATCGCAGCAGGAGAGAGCTAGAAATATTTAAGGGGAGTTCAAAAATTAAGATCAGGTTATTTTAGGCCACGGCAATCTGAAATCAAAAGGATATGACTGAATTTCTGGGAATAATATTAGTGCAAGGGCTTGAAATATAAACTATTGCAGAGAACATTGAAACTGTCTACAGTACTTTGATGTGAGTCCCTCTCCTGGCTTCTTTTCACTGAATTATCAGAATTCTGGAAATGTCTACCTTGGCTGTCATGTAAGGTCATGTCTTGGGGTTAAAGTCAGTTTGTCTCCAGGACAGTGTTACATGTGTGCTTTTACAACAACCGGCACAAGAAAACGTCAGCTTATTGTAGCCCATTAATATGTAATTTTATTTCTTTGTCCATTAGTTTAACTGTTCCCCAAAGCAATGCAAGCATTCTGCTCATTTATATATGGAGAATTTTTAGAATTTTAGGATCTAAACAGGCTGTGTGCTGACTGGATGATGTGTCTCCTAGTCTACAATCACATGTCTGTAAGCTTTTCCCCTCTGCCTGCACAGTGAAGATTGCACAGGGCCCTGCCCTGTCAGTACAATAAAACCTGAAGCTTGAGCCCTTAGCACAGCCTCTCGGGCTTCTAAGAACCTTCAATAAAAATAGGCTTCCAGTTCATCTCCCATTATCTATATCTCATGCTGTAGCCAAACTGAACTCTTCAGTCACGTATTAATTCAAAGATCTCTGCTTTTTGTCCTCAATATGCTTTCTGCTTCTGCCTCAGGTACTTCCCCCCCCCCCGATATTTACACCTTTCTTGTAAAGAAAATTATGCTATAAAATTACGTTGTTTCTATTTCTCACCCATGTGTTTCATACGGATTCATGCATAAAGCATACAACAGTGCCTACTAAGAAGTTTGGAGAGGTGTCTGGTGGATAAAATGGTGAAAACCCTTGGAAGCTCAAGAAAGTTTCAGTAGAAAATAAATCCTTAGAGGAATGGTTACGATGTAAAGAGACCACGTCTCTCTTTTTTTTTAATGTCTGTAGAACCATATTGACACGAATATTGTGTATATCTCTCAGAAACATTAGCTTCTTGTTATGCATGGATCATTTACATTAAACATTAAACAACTTGTTAATAATTAATACCAATTTAAAATCTCTAAACCTCCATTTATAAAAGTTTAAAAACCCAAATATTTGACTTTACATACTCAATAATTATCACCAATGAGCAATGTGGCCCCACTCTCTAATTCTTCAAACATTGTTCCTTACTTTATTGGCATTCATACCACAACTGCTCCACTTTGTAATCACATACTTTTCCACTTCCCCCAGCTAGACTATTCCTCAAGGCATGGTGAGCAGCTTGACCCTTGTATCTCTAGCAAATTGAATGCCATCACAAATAAAAAGCAATCTTAAACAAATGAAAAAAATGCAGACTCAAAACACACTCCCTTAAGTTGTTATATACCCTCACACTAAGAAATTTTTCCTTTTGGAAGAGACCAGTAATGCAAGTCATTTCCTTTCCTCTGATGAGGTTAGTTATCTGTGTAAATTACTTATCTTCAGGATAACCTGTTTAAAATGAACGAATTCGTATATTCACACCTCACTTTCACATTGCTCGTGGAGCATTTGTGTAGAGGAAAATCTCTGAGTACCCAATATTAATAGTTTGTGGGCTAGGAATGTTGAAGTATTAAGTGATAAATCACATGAAATTTAGACTGTGTCAAACCTTGACACTATGTAAAGTGCCGAAAGCCATACCCTAGCTGTTGCTGAGAACATGGTCATTTAAAATCCCTATTTCATAGTACTTCTATGAAACTGATAGTCTTTAGTTGATTAGGTAGACTATGAGGCACAGGGAAGGATGTTCATGCCTGGACTCTGTGCATGATAACTACCATTGGGAAAATTCTTTGGCTCTAAATAAACCCTTCGTTGGCTTTTAATAAAATATACAATTTGCTTCCACATTCTCACCTTTCTTTATCCATTCATTTTAGGACTTGACATTTACTGACAGTGTAACACTCTGAGTCTCTCCAGGGAAGGCCCACTCACCATTATGGTGTCTTTTCCATGTTCATTGTTTGGTTAGCTCATTTATCTATTCTCTTGCAGTTATGCAGATGTACACTGATACCAAAGATCAGTGATTCCTTTTCTTTTGGAAGAACACAACAGATCATACTTCGAGACAGAAAGAGCATGTCACTAAACTAAACAATATGTAGTTCTTGGTCTCAGTTGCTATCAGAACCCAGCCTTGCCTTGGAAATAGTATTTCATTTCATCTTCCCGTTTCCAGGACATATGTAAAGCATTTGGCTCATCACTTGCTGACACCCCTTCTGACTCCTAAGCACGAGAGGTGCATTCCCGTAAAAATTAACATTCATGTAGTATACAGTGTTTGTGAAAATTAGTATAATTGTGTTTAATGTCAACCCAGGGCACTTTTTCAAATACTTACTTTCAATGAACCAGATAAGCAATTCCTTTTGGCTTTTTCTCTTAAGGTGAATTTGCCCATCTTTAAAAATAAATCATGCCGAATTACGAAAATATCAGTAATTTTGCATAGCCCTCAATTTTCTGCATTTGAACATGGGTGAAATACTGATAACAAAATACTCATCTCTTCTGTCACACTGACTGTCACTTAAGCTCTAGGCCCCCAAGGAGAATCTTCTGTGAAGCCACAGTTTGCTCTGATGTGGTTTAACACTGAATATCCTAACTACCTCACAGCATGCAGGTGCTTGCTGTCTTTCTGCCTGACACCACTCCTCATTCAAGTTACTGTTATAAATGAAAAGAATGTGTGATCAATTAAAACAACTATTAGAAGTAAGAACCACGAGAAAGAGAACATTGAAACATTTGGGTTGTAGGTTGAGACAATATTGAATCCATAAAGATTTAGAAATGTCAACAAAGTTTAAGATGTCTTATATAATGTTTAATGAATGACCCACGCAAATCCACACACACCCACATTTAGTGGACCTGAGATTTTAAATAATGAGACTATCCAGACTTCACACGTGGGAGTCTGCACTTTGGTTGTTTTGCACAATGTCCAAAAGGTAATTTTAAAATGCAGCAACCAGTATGAAATTCAAAAGCTTTGATTATCTCTTTAATAAATGTTTTATTTGTTACTATAAAATGAAGTATTAGTCTTCATATTTTTTAAAAAGACATGCTTCTTTTATATGCTTTTTTAGTATATTTTTTGTTATGTCCTTCACATACATTCCTGAAACACTTAAATTATATTAGCAGTTTTAAGGGAAGACAAATTTCATTCACCACTCAGCAAACACTGTGCTTTTTGAGAATTAATGCATAATGCAATACTACACAGTGAGATGTTAGGTTGTCTTCATCTCCAGCTTCTTTAATATGCAGAAAAAAACAAACTCCAAACCCCATGTAACATAACACCAATGTAAATTAATGCTTGACACTTATTGAAGACCTATAAGCATTTCCCAGGACAAATTGCAAAAATATTGTGCTCTTTTGTTTTTCATTTATTCTTTACAATCTTTTGAAGTGCAAACAACTAATTGGGGATCAATACAGAAAATAACCTGTTTGACCTGATTCTGCTAAATTAAAGAAGAGTTACCTAGAGAATAGGAAAGCACTTCTCTGGCACAAATACCCTCTAAAAAGGAACAGTGGCCCCATGGTCATGTGATCATGTGTCCCCACATGCTGTTGTTTTAAAACAGATATTTTGCTCTTTTTTTGTTTTGTTTTGTTTTTTTGTTTTTTTTTCCTTCTGCACAGCAAATTACTTGTGTACCTTAGAGCACTGGTAGGTTTATAGTAACCTCTTTTCCTGGCCTTTCTTTTTCTGTTCTTTCTCCTCTCTTTGTTTCCTTTTCCCTTTCTCTCTCCAGAGAGGATTGTACAAGCTTTAGGTGGCACAAAATATGGTCTTAAGCCCGCAAGACTTTCAGACTCTCGTGCTGTGCTTTCATCCATGGATGCTATAGTTCATGGAGCACACTCTCTGGTAAAATGTGTTTTATGTGCAATTAGAGATTACCCAAGGAGATAAATGCTGCCGACTACTCATGTAAAAATATCAGGAAAGCCTGTAATAGTCACAGTACAGAAAAGCCCTGAGAAGCTACGACAATAGTATTTCAGTGTGGTAAGTATGGTAGACCCATCAACGGAGGTTCAATTAAGGACACTATAAAACTGCAGTTCCCATTTGCCTTATTTTTCTCTTGGGTTTTAGGTCTCAACCCCCCGACTTATTAGTTCTACCCATACCATATTTATTGAATTTGTACGCCTGCAAAGCTGTTCTGCAGCTGGCAGTGTCTAAAAATTATTGGTAATTAACATTAATGGGCAGGAACATTTTCAGTGAAAATTAAAAAAAAAAAAAAATCCATTGGTGCCAGGCATAATAACAAGATGGGCAGGCTGGTTCTTCTGGTGTTCTCATTTCCTCCTTGGAAATAAGCTTTGCCCCATGCCCTTATTTATGCAGAAAGAACTGAGGTGGGGGTGAGGGGGGTTCTTCTCATATTCTATTGGAGATCTCAACATACTTATGCTATCAGGAAACAGCTACATAACGTCTGATTGACATCACAAAGCCTTTGAGGCTGCTCTACCTGTAAATTGGTGCCTTTGGCTCCTGCATTATGAAATTCTGCTAGAAGTAACAGGCCAATTTAATACTTGAGTCACCCTTTCCTGTTTCTTTGATTAGCATCCATCTCATTAGAAAGTGACACTCTCTTATTGATTCCATTCTAGCCCTGAAAGAGAAGATAAGAGAAAGAGTGAAAATGTGACAGAGATAAGAGACTCCCAAGGTGATCCATGGGTGGTGACCGAAAGAAAGGATTGCTTCTGGGCTCAGTGATGGGTAGTGGGGGACCTTTCTCTGAGCTGTGGAGAAATCTTTTAAGTGTATAATTGTTTACTTGAAAATCTGTTCTGCTGTGCTTTGTGGGGGAGTAATGCCATGCTTTAGAGGCATGTCTCTGTTGCATTTTCTGTCTGCGTGCGCAGCAGATTGCAGAGATGCTACCATGGAT
This sequence comes from Arvicanthis niloticus, assembly GCF_011762505.2. Taxonomy (NCBI): domain Eukaryota; kingdom Metazoa; phylum Chordata; class Mammalia; order Rodentia; family Muridae; genus Arvicanthis; species Arvicanthis niloticus. The sequence continues at coordinate 48,687,472 of NC_047672.1, forward strand.
AGCTGCACACAACCGCTCAGCAGTTTGGTGTCTGCTTTGTGCTTGTTGCTGAGAAACTAAAAGTCAAATAATATTTTTTATTTCTAGGTCTTTTCTTTGAAAAGAAAACGATACCCGATGTTTGATTGATTTAAAACACACAACATCCCTGTGGAAACTGTTCTGTTATTATCTCCTCTTCTAAGAAAACTAGTGTGTTCTCCAAAGTTTTGCAACTGATCCAAAGAGAAAGACAGAGTAAAACCTGAGTACTGACACGAACCTAAATTCCTCTGGCAATTAGGCTTCTCTCTGTACTCTGTTCTGACTATTATGGGTTATGTTTTGACATTATTGGAGACAACATACATGTATAACCTTTGAAGACTCTCTTGTCTAAATTCTATTTTAACACCTGAATTCTTGCTCTTTTTTTTGGATATGTCTAATATTTTTAAAATGTCAAATCTTAAAATGTCAGGTACTGTAATCAATAAAACATGAATAAGAATAATTTAAACTAAGGATTGAAGCCAGAGAATACTAACATACTAAGTAGAATGGATAAAGAGATGAGGAAAGGACATAGACAGTGCTTGGACTCTGGAAGCACCCCAATGTTACATTTATATGAAAAATACATTGGCCATGAGCTGTTATTCTTTTAATTTTTACAAAAAAAAAATGATGATTTGCCCATCTCCATAGCTAGTCATTAGCATAACACAGCCTAGGTTGTTAACCCTGGTTGTTTTATTTTGGTTAATACTAGACCACATATTTTCTTCCAAGCTCACCACTGCTAATAGCTACACTGTTCTAGCTTGGGGCTACAGTTTAAGAACAGGTGACTGGCTCAAGAGGACAGGTTAAGACAGGTGTCAGAGTCACTCACTATTCTGCCTTCATGTGTGACCCGGATTTCAGCTCTTCCTGTCCACACTGCATTAATATGTCTCTGGTGTTTTGGAGGCAGGTTCTAATCTTTAGTTTCTCTGTTTGTTTAGGAAAGTTAATCTGACAGAAGTGAATCTGTCAGAGTGGGAATGGGACAGTTGCTTGAAAAATATATTCATTGACAACTTTCTTTCTTATGATTCTATCAAGTTGTTTTTCACATTTACCTATGTTAAATATGATTTTATAGTGTATGCTGCAAATTATGGATTTGATGGTTTTTTTTTTTTTCATAAAAATGTTAAGAGATCCTGTCATGGCACCTGGAGTGATGGCTCAATGGCTAAGTCCTTTGCAAAGAAGCAGAGATCAGTTCCTGCCCTTTCATTAGGCAGATTTCACCTGCCTGTAACTCCTGCTCCAGGAATCTGATGCCTCTGGCCTCCACAAGCAGCTATACTCATATCCACATACAGACGGAGATGTATACATTAGCGATTCTTTATAAAGTTTCCATTTTATTTATTATAATTATATTTTATTTACTTAAGAGTTATGACATAAATGTATATCATATGTGTCACTATATCATATACATGCATATGGTTACGCTTTTAAATATCTGTCTACAATTCTTTTCCTGTTCTTATTTAGGCATCACACTTATTTTTTTCATGTCACAACATGATATTTGTATGTATCAATGCATACTGTATATTATTTCTTTATTTGTAATATTTATCTTTAATAATAATTTATTTTATATGCATGAGTGTTTGCCTGCATGTATGTGTGTGAACCATGTGCATGCCTAGTGCCTATGGAAGCCAGAAGAGGGTGTTAGGTTTCGCCTAAACTGAAGTCACACATGGTTGTGAGCCACCATGTGTGTTCTGGGACCTGATTGTGAGTCCTCTGAAAATGTCACCAGTGTTCTTAATCACTCAGTCTTATTTTCATCCCAGCAAACTTTAATCTTTACAAATTGATTTTAATAAGATGTGAAGTTTTAAACTATGTAGTAGATTTCTACCCAATTTATATCAGCTTGACTACACTGTTGCCTCTTGCTTTAATTGTAAGTGTAGAATGAGTACACGTTTACTTTACACTTAAGCGGGTCATCCACTTAGAAGCAGGTGCTGTCAGCATGAGAGCAATAACACACTTTCCCACTGAACTCCAGGGAATATCTGGTGGTTGGACAGGACACCAGATCAGCAGTCACTGGACATTCTCAGCTTGTTGAAAGCAAAAATAAATTCACAAATTTTATATTAAGCCTTTCTATATTAACCTTTTATACTTAAAAGCATAAAAAAGTGTTTCATCCATTCTGACAAAAATAATTTCTTTCATTGAGTAGTTAGCATTAATTATCAGTGCTTCTCAAATGTCAGTGTGCAAGGTAACATGAAGAGCTCTGCCTGCCGGTAGGATTCCTTTGACTTCACAGAGCCGAGCAAGTGGATAAAAGTTCATGGGTGGCTTGGGACTTTACAAATTCACATATGATTCAAGTTTCATGGGTGTCTTTTAACGTTGGGATTTCCATTAGAGTGAAAGGGACGGTCACACAGAGTTAAGTCTCTCATGTTCAAATGTTTATACAACCATCAAAAAATAGGTAGTAACTGAAAGGGCAGATTATCAATGAGAGATATGTTTTTAATATTTTAATGCCATCACGTGTAACAAGCCATGTCATTTTAAGAAGTGTCTCCAAAAATTTCAGACCAAGTCCATTATTGCCTACCTACCTATCACCTACCTACCTACCTACCTACCTACCTATCTGTGTAAAAATTTCTAATTCTAACCAATCCCCTATTTTACTCCTCCTTCTCGGCATAGGTAACGCTTTGAATTCGGTTTGGAATCTCAAAATATAATGAATAAATCTTATACTTGCTCATTTTCATTTCAATATAAGTAAAGCTTGTTCTATATTGCAGGATCTGTGGAAAAGGTGGGGAAATAAGTTTCCTTATGACTAGACCTCCTGTAGTTCTTTCCATTATGAATCTGCAAGAGACAATCAGATCAGAGGATTCCATAGTATACAATTATGAAACCTTGTTTATCTGAAGATTAAAACACTCAACCTTTGGAAAGCTGACGAGAGCCCTCCCAGCAGTTGAGATTTCCTTTGAGAGCAATGAATTTCACAGCTTAGAGGTGGTGTTTGTCACATGGAAAAGCCACGATGTTTTCAGATGGAGAGCAATTAGGAAAATGTAAGACACTCTCAGGCAGAACTTGTGACATTGAAGAAAATGCCAAAGAAATAATGAGAAGGCCATTAGCACCATCAGAGCGAAGAGGTGAGATAATTTGAATTCCATCACTGATTACAGTCATATGGTCACAAGCGTATTAGCAAGTGACAAACAAGTCTAAAATAAAATATATGTGATAGACACAAATCTTCCTGGTGACAATCTCTGAGGAAAGGAAGTAGGCCACTAGGAAAACAATGTTAATCTGTGCTAAGTTACTATACTCAATAATGGGTGGTGGCCCTGTCAAAAAAGCAGTAGCCATGTTTTACATTTTAATTACCTAATAACGAATGTCTCTGAGTAGCTCTTAGAATCTGTGATTAATTTTAATTACAAGTTTCCCTAACCTTTAAATTTATTTTTGCCACTAATTAACCCTATACTTAATGCATATTTTATACTGGACCCATTGACTGTCCTTTGTGGATGCTGTCACTATGACTACAATATCTAGTGTGACTACAATATCTAGTGTTCAGTTTTCATTACTGTCACATTTGGAGTGCTATGTGACCTTGATCTTCTCTGCCACACCCTCTACTCTCTAGGGCCTTCCTAATAGAAAGAATGTCAAAATTCTACTTTTAGTTCAGAATCTTACACTATCTCTTAGAGCTCATCAAATACTTACTAGTGAACAGGGCCAATTACATGCATTTTGTTACACTTTTCACGGATACTCCTTACCCTTCAGTGGGACCTGCATGAGGAAGATGACAGCATGTGGGTTTTTGACTGGCTTGAAATCTTCCTACAGATATGGACAGAGTAGTAAACAGTAGAGGGCATGGTGGAGATGCACGTGAAAGCATTTAGGACAGGTCACGTTGGAGACTTTGCTGAAAGCAAACCACATGCTGAGAACAGGTTAGCTCACTATGGTGGAATATTAAGGACATCCTAAGATGCTCTAAAATAGCCTGCAGTTGACCTGCCCTCATTCCAGATTTGTGACAGCTCACTGATTTGGATATTTTATTCTCTCTCCTGTTTCTGCCTTATCGTTTTATCATTTAGTTTATATTCCCCATGTCTACGACTCTCCACTCTGTTGTGATTCAACAGTGTGAGGTCAACAAAACCTCAGTGTTTATGACTGCCATTTCTACTTTTCAATTGGAGCCCCACTGTGTCCACAAACTTGTAGGTTTACTACATAAACCAAATGTCTTATTTCTTCCTCCAATTATTTTCTACCCTGGATAGAGCCACAAAGCCATCCCCCTGTTTTAAAGACTACATTAAATAGAGCTGTATGGTGAAGAACAGTTAGATTATATTCCAATGGTCCAGTCTTATGCCCACTCAAAATCAACTACAGGACATTATGTAAGATTTAGTACATGGCATTTTTACCACTTATGTAACAAAATTTACTGCCAAATTTGCTGAGATTTTTTTTTTATTTTTGTTTTTGGGTTTTTGTTTGTTGGTTGGTTTGTTTTTAATTTTATTTTTATTTTTTACTGAATATTATATTACATTTCAGATTTTATCCCTTTATCCCATTTCCCCAACCACCCAGGAACACCTTATCCCATCCTCCCTCTCCTCCTTCTGAGGATGTCCCTCCACCTCCCCACCCCACTCCCACCTCCTCACCCTCCAATTAGCCTCCACACTTGGAGTTCAGCCTTCATGGGACCAAGGATCTCCTCTCCTACCTATGCCCAAAAAGGCCATCCTCCCCTACATATATAGATGGAGTCATGGGTCCCTCCCTATGTGCTCCCAAGCAGGTGGTTTAGACCCTAAGGAAAATCTGGTTGGTTGGATTTGTTGCAATTCCTCATGGGGCCACCAACCATTTCAGCTCCTTCAGTCTTCTCTCTAACTTCTCCTTTGGGACCCCCTTGATCAGATCAATGGTTAGCTGTGAGCATCGGCCTCTGAATATGTCAGACTCTGGCAGACCTCTAAGGAGACAGCAATATCAGGCTCCTATCCGCATGTTCTTCCTGACATCCACATCATCGTCTACCTTTGGTGACTGCACATGGGATGGATACCCAGGTGGAATGGTCTCCAGATGGCTTCTCCTTCAGTTTCTGTCCCACACTTTGTCTCCATATTTGCTCCCTTGAGTATCTTGTTACTTTTTCTAAGTAGGACCGAGGCATCCACATTTGGTCTTCCTTCATCATGAGCTTTTTGTGGTCTGTGAGCTGAATCTTGGCTTTTTCAAGTCTTTGGGCTAATATCCACTTATCAGTGCGTAAATACCATGCATGTTCTTTTGTGTTTTGGTTACCTCACCAAATATTTTTTGATATTTTCTAGTTCCATCTATTTACTTAAATTTTCTCGAATTCATTGTTTTTAATAGCTGAGTAATACTCCATTGTGAAAATGTGCCACATTTTTTTTTGTATCCATTCCTCTGTTGAAGGACATCTGGGTTCTTTCTAGCTTCTGGCTATTATAAATAAGGCTGCTATAAACATAGTGGAGCATATGTCCTTGTTATATGTTGGAGCATCTTCTGGGTATATGCCCAGGAGTCGTACAGCTGGGTCCTCAAGTAATGTTGTGTCCAATTTTCTGAGGAACCTCCAGACTGATTTCCAGAGTGGTTGTACCAGCTTGCAACCCCACCAACAATGGAGGAGTGTTCCTCTTTCTCCACATCCTAGCCAGCATCTGCTATCACCTGAGTTTTTGATCTTAGCCATTCTGACTGGTGTGAGGAGGTATCTCAGGGTTGTTTTGATTTGCATTTCCCTGATGACTAAGGATGTTGAGCATTTCTTAAGTTGTTTCTCAGCCATTCGAGTTTCCTCAGTTGTGAATTCTTTATCTCTGTACCCCATTTTTAATAGGGTTATTTGGTTGTCTGGAGTGTAATTTCTTGAGTTCTTTATATATATTGGATATTAGTCCTCTATTGAATGTAGGATTGGTAATGATCTTTTCCCAATCTGTTGGTTGCCATTTTTTTCTATTGAAAGTGTCCTTTGCCTTACAGATGCTTTGCAATTTTATGATGTCCCATTTGTCAATTCTTGGTCTTAGAGCATAAGCCATTGGTGTTCTGTTCAGGAACTTTTCCCCTGTGCCTAGGTATTCAAGGGTCTTCCCCACCTTCTCTTCTATTAGTTTCAGTGTATCTGGTTTTATGTGAAGGTCCTTTATCCACTTGGTCTTGAGCTTTGTACAAGGGGATTAAGAATGAATTGATTTGCATTCTTCTACATGCTGACCTCCAGTTGAACCAGCACCATTTGTTGAAAATGCTGTCCTTTTTCCACTGGATGGTTTTAGCTTCTTTGGCCAAGATCAAGTGACCATAGGTGTGTGGGTTCATTTCTGGATCTTCAATTCTAGTTCATTGATCTTCCTGCCTGTCTCTGTACCAATATCATGCAGTTTTTATCACTATTGCTCTGTAGTAGAGTTTGAGGTTAGGGATGGTGATTTCCCCCAGAAGTTCTTTTATTGTTGAGAATGGTTCTCCCTATCCTGGGTTTTTTGTTATTTCAAATGAATTTGCAAATTGCTCTTTCTATCTGTATGAAGAATTGATTTGGAATTTTGATGGGGATTACATTGAATCTGTAGATTGCTTTTGGCTAGATGGCCATTTTACTAAGTTAATCCTGCCATTCCAGGAGCATGGGGAATCTTTCCATCTTCTGAGATCTTCTTCGATTTCTTTCTTCAGAGACTTGAAGTTCTTGTCATACAGATCTTTCACTTGCTTGGTTAGATTCAATCCAAGATATTTTATTTCATTTGTGACTATTGTGAAGGGTGTCATTTCCCTAATTTTTTTCTCAGCCTGTTTATCCCTTGAGTAGTGCAAGGCTACTGATTTGTTTGTGTTGATTTTATATCCTTTCTGAGATTTTCTGACTAACAATTAATTCTTTTCATGTTAAGGTACATGTACATTTTGTTTTTGTTTGAGATGACGATTTCCCTATGTAGATAAATTGGTCTGGATATTCAGATCCTCTTGGACCTCTGCTGACCCTGACATGTGTATATTACAGGACTGTGCCACCACAGTTTGGGGTCCTTTTTGTTATATTCCTTGTTACACTTTTTAAAGGATAATAAAAATAAACTTTATTTTTCCATGTCAAAATCTACTCAACTATTCTAATAGTGAAAACATTATGACCAGAGCAAAAGAACTCTATCTCCTCTTCAATTTCAGATATTTTTCATCTCAAAATGGTGATGAATAAATCAAACAGTGTAACTAAATTTTCATTGGCAATATTTGCATCTTGACATTCTAAATACATACATTAATTTGTGGATCACAATTAATATTTGCATTCTAAATGGATTAGAATGGATATTTTCATTTAAACTGATATTAATATAATTGATCATATATCTTTATTCTTGAATTTCAGAACAGTGTGATTTGAGCCTTTAGAAGAATATTTCTTAGAGGACATAGTTATGAAAAATGAAGAGAAACATGTAAACAATTTTAGAGATCAAAAATCTATATCTCAGAACAAAGCTCATATGAGTTCACAAAGACTAAAACAGCAGGTCCAGGACATGCATGCATCACACCAGGTCCTCTGAGCGTATGTATTATAGCTACCAGTTTAGTGTTTCTATGGGATTCTTCAGTGAGCATATGAGTGGGCCTCTGATACTTGCCCTTCTTTTGGGTTCTTTTCCTTCTGTTAGTTTGTCTTATTCTATGTGGCAGGTTTTTTTTTATCTTATATTTTATTGCTGTGTTTTATTATCCCTAAGAAGCCTGTTCTTTTCTAATGGGTGACAGAGTGAGAGTGGCTCTGGATAGAAGGAAAGGTGGGTGGGAACTGGGAGGAGTAGAAGAACAATTAGAAATATATTGTGTGAGAAAAATATCTATACTCAATTATATATATATATATATATATATATATATATATATATATATATAATCTCTTTAGTCTTAAACAATGTTTTAACTGATCAATGTCTCCTGCTTTAGTCACCAAAAATGAAAAACTATAGGGTAAATGTAAAATAAATATTAAATGGCTGGTAAGATCTTTATTAAAATATAGATAAACTAATTGTAGCCTGAAATATCAAAATATGTGTATAAACACAAGATATTATCTTCATAGAACAATATTAAAATGCTTGTCTATTTTGATAATAAGTAAGTTGAGAATATTCTACTGAAAGTTGCAAACTTCCTCAACCTAATTCTTGATAATATGAAGCCTTTGCATTTGGATCTTTAGCATAACGTCTACGTAGTAGCTTTCATTCCACCCTATAGTTTGAACTAGTGATTAATCTTAGCAAATTTGCTTGACTTTGATCCATCATAGAAATATCAACCTAAGTTCAAACAGATATTTCCAAGTCCCTAATGATACAAATTATTACTTGAAACTCTATATTCAATTTCCTTGTCACGTGAAATTTGGAAAAATTAATTTGGCTCAGCCAAGTTAATTACACATACAGATAATATAAAAAATGCATTTACATACACTTATTTCTCTACCAGATAACATGCTGAAAACTTGTGCACCAGATACTGTAATCATTTACTTCTATGGTTAAAACTTTTAACACTGGGTGGTCGAGAGTACGTGGATATTATAAAAATACACAGCGATGGATATGGCTGTTGATTAACATAATCATGAAAATTTTATTTACTATATCATAAACTCATAATTCTCAGATATTTAAGTGTGAATATTCAGTCTTTATGAATCTTTTGTATTTGTTCTTTTAAACAATTCTTTCCAGTGAGGGGAAACTTACTCCAATGACCCAAAGGGGGAAAATGTCATTCATTTATATTCTTCATTCTTGTTAATTAGTATATAACTTTAAGGAAAAATTGATCCTGGTTTATAGGAGTGATTTATTATATGCAAATATATATCAAAACTTTATATATAGCAGTAAATTAGTTTTATAAGACATGAAATGTACCAGCTATGCAGACATTTGCTAATTCAAGTGTGGGTTAAAATATCCTGAAGGAGCAAGTAGTAAAACTGGTTCCAAGTGTATAATGAAAACATCATAAAAGTGCAAGGGCACTCCCTTCCACTTGAATTTTATGTTCTCGTCTATGAAAATCATGGCTACAATTTTGAATTACTGGTTAAAACTCTATTATAGTTTTTCAGACATTCAGTTGGCAATGGAACATCATCAGAAAATGAAGTTAGAGTATATTATTTCTAATGACTACCCACTTAAAATACTGAGCACCAGAGTACGATGATAGTTGTTGCTTATTTCAGGTGCTCAGTGTCTCCTCCTGTTTAATAACACAAAGAAAAATATTAGATCTATAATTAGACCTTTATTTTTTTGCTGAAAGTTTTAAAATAAATTGCCTTTAGGTTTAAAAAACTTTAGAATTCCCTCAGCCTTCTAACTTGGCAGTCAATCTCTAGAAACTTGCATTACGTTGCTAGGTCATGATAGGTTCTGTAGATTTTAAAGGATTGTAAATACGAATGTAGAGTGTGGCCTAGTGCTTATTGCAATCACACACACACATAGTGAAAGTGTATATAAAATGTACACAGCACATATTTACCATTGTGTCATGTTTGAATGACAAATCCTTGAGTATCATGACTCACGCTGTTATGTTACCATTATCACTTTCCATGTTCACAATGGCTTCATCATGACAAACTGAAGTCCTGCATTCTTCACGCAATAACCCCCTGTATTTCCCTTTCCTTAAGCAACACTATCATCCATTTTACCTTCTTTTCTACAGATTTACGGTAGAATTTATGGTTCAAATAAAATTGGCTTAGTTAAGAGCAACTATTATGAAGCTCTTAATAACATTTTCTTTTAAGACCTTACTGGAAGCTAATTATAGGACCATCAGGTACCTTCCAAATGTCTCCTCAAAGTCCTTTTATATGACAGATTCTTCTCACTATTCACTTCCTTCTAACATTAAAATTTCATGCCTTACATTTTTGCTTATGTCAAGATAATTTCAATAGATATTATTTTTTGTTTTTTTTGGTTTGTTTTTTGTTTGTTTGTTTGTTTGTTTGTTTTTGAGACAGGGTTTCTCTGTGTAGCCCTGGCTGTCCTGGAACTCACTTTTGTAGACCAGGCTGGCCTCAAACTCAGAAATCCGCCTGCCTCTGCCTCCCAAGTGCTGGGATTAAAGGCGTGCGCCACCATTACCTGGCTTCAATAGATATTATAATGTCAGTGATAGTTGCTATATATGGACACAATGTGATGGCATTGTTCTCATTACATCTCTGTGTAATAGCTAAACAGTTGATTATATCATATAGTTTCTACCAACAATGAGACAGTGATATGTTGTCATCTAATTTGACATTTATCGTAGCTATTGTTTTGCCTCTTGTGTCAGCAGAGCCTTTACCAGAATGTGACTAGAGGACCTGGAAGATACCTGAACACTTGGCTCTGTATCTTATGTGTATAGTAGTACTTAATTCAAAAGAATATATGTGATAGTAAAAAGATGCAACAGTGGACAATAACAGTGGGGAAAAAAGCCACTAGTATTCCTACTCATCTCGTTATCTAAAAGCAGATATCTTAATTATAATAGTAATATAACTTACTAAAGAGACACGTTCAGAAAAATTGTACTATTGGAGAAAGTTATTTAGGATGTACTGAACAAAATGATGTTTTACTGTTTTTTTAAAACTTTAAACAGAATTTTATTACACAAAGGTTGTCACATAATTGGATACTTCTCTGCTTTGTACACAATTGTTCCCACTCTCCACAAAAAGATTGTTTCTGATCTCATGTGGTGACCCATCGATACAGTTCTGATACTAACAGAACTGATGTAAATTGAAAGCAGGACACTGATATATTGTTCTTGCACCTAGAATCAGGAATATACAATTGTCAACAGTAAACTATTATACATTGTCAATGGAAACCAATAACTGACAGTTACAGTGATCAGCCAGCCTTCTCTTCATTCATTTTCTTCAGGTGACTTCTCTGAAGTTATCAGTAAAGAATCTGCCTTGAGCTTCCTATTACAGTTCATTGATAAGGGCAAAGCACAATACTAGGAGTTACAACATGTTACCTCTCATACCCACTCCAATCCACCCATTGTACCCATTCCAGGGTCCTTATCTTCTTTAGGAATTTCTGTCACTACAACTTTGGCTGCAGTTAGCAAGGAAGCCACCCCAGCAGCATCCAGTAAAACAGTTCTTACAACCTTTGTTGGATCAATGATTCCGTATTCCACCACGTTGATAAAGTTTCCAAACATGGCATCATAACCCCATAAAATCTGCAGAATTTTCTCAACTATGAAAGATTCTTCAATACCTGCATTCTTAACAATTGTCATTGTAGGAATTTTGAGTGCTCTTTGAATAATTTCTATACGTATTTTCTGATCTCCATTAGCAGGCTTTAATGAGTCCAAGGCTAGGATGCACAGAAGCAGATACAGCCCTCTCCTAGAACAACGCCTTCTCCAACAGCTGTTCTTGTAGCACTGAGAGCATCTGTAATGCTGTCTTTTTTCTCATTTATTTCCATGTTACGTGTCCCTCCAAGTGTAGGACAGTACTCCACCTGAAATTTTAACAAGTTGCTCATTCAGGCTTTCCTTTTCATATTCACTAGTTGTGATGTCTAGTTGCTCAGTGAATACATTTTTCAATTTGAGATTTGTCACCCTTTTCTTTCAAAAGCGTGGCATCATCTTGGTGACAATGACCTTTTCAAACTTTTCCTAAGTCATGAGCTTGAATATCTCCAAGATTTAGATTCAACCTCTCTTCTCCAAACATGGCACCACCAGTAGCAATAGATATATCTTTATTCTGATTCTTCTTATTGTCCCAAAAGCCTAGAACTTTGACTGCTACAACCTGAAGACCAGCTTTGACCACGTTGGTAACCAGTGTACTTAGAGCTTCTCTGTCAACATCTTTAGAGATTATGACAAATGGCTTCTGATGATCATTGGCAATTTCGAGAGCAGATACAATGAATGGGCTGAACACTAGAAATTTTCTTTCACTCAAGAGAACATAGGCATCATGGAATTCACATTTTTTTGACCATTTGATATGTTAATATAATATAGGAAAATGTATCCTCTACTAAATTTGATGCTTCAATAATTTCTACCTCATCATTTCTATCCTCCCCTATGATGATGCCCTTTCTTCCAACCTTTTTCACTGCATCAGAAATGATGCTGTCAATGTCTTTGTCCCCATTTTCAGGACTTGCAGCAACTTGAGCAATTTCTTCAGGGGATGTCACAGATTTAGATTGTTTCTTAAGTTTAGCAATTACAGCATCATTGGCCAACATCATTCCTCTCTGGATTTCCACTAGATTAGCCCTCCTTGTCAATAGACTGTGCCAGAATAATAGTAGCAGAAGTGCCATCCCCAGCCTCTTCATTTGTGTTATTGGCAATATCCTGAACAAGTTTAGCCCCAATACTTTGTATTTATCCCTTAACTCAATTAACTTTGCAACAGTGACCCCATCATTTGTTTATTTAGCACTTCCTCAGCTCTATTCTGTGATCAAAGTGCTGCCCTTTGGCATCACTGTAACAGCTACAGCATCGGCTAAAAGGTCTTCACCTTAAAGCATTAAGGCTCGAACATTTGCACCAGAACTTACATCTTTGGCATAGGCCTGAGTGAGATGAGGAGCCAATGCCTGGTACACTGGTCTCATCTGGACCATGAGTAGTCAAAGCATTTCTGGGGGCTGGGGGGAGCATAGCAGGTGAGGGGGCAAGTGAGGGACCAAGCACTGGGCCGAGGCTTTACTATTAAACTTCAAGGGCCTGTCTGGGGAAGTAACTCAGCCTATAAAGTGCTTACTGCATGAACATAAACACCTGAGCTTTTTTTCCAGTACCCAGGTGTATATCAAGCACAACAGTGGAGGTAGGACAATCCATGGGATCATTGGCCAGGCATCCTAGCAAAATTAGTTAACTTCTGTTTCAGTGTTAGGCTCCATCTCAAAAAACTGACATAGAAAGTGATGGAGGAAGAGACTCAGATAAATGAAGAGGCCCAGAATTGATCTCAGCCTATAAGTTACACAAATTTATAGGTACCTATATAAAAAAATACACAGAGCACAGACATGATCCATGAGCATGTACATGCATTTGCACACATGCACACACACACACACACACACACATACAGAGAGGGAGGGTGAAACATTGTTGATATTACAAACATAATTTTCCAATAGCCACTTTGGGAATACCAAAGTCTTAAATTCTACGATGTTGGAAGACAACTCCAGAGGGAAACTCCATGCTTACAAAACTTGAGAAAAGAAGCAAACTGAGCACCAGAATGTATGACTTTCTGGTTCCTGACTGTGTGACTAGAGGTGTCATGGCACCGGTAGGTTTCATGCCATCCCCACTATGATCGACTGTACCCTCAATCTGTGAGCCCAAATAAACCCTTTCTTTCTTAAGTTGTTTCTGTTAGATATTAAGGAGAGTAACTAATAGAAAAGTCTAAAAGCAACCGCTTAGTTTTTCTGTCTTGTGGATTGACAGGCAGTTCTATAATGCATTTCATGAAGCATTCATGAAGAAAATCTGTGGAGTCAAAATCAGCCACCTGTAGTGGATAATTTAATTGCACATATTTGCATTGACTTTCCCTTAATCCCCCATTACTGTGTTACTCTGTGCCTATTCTATAGCTGTAAAATAATGCTAAAATAAGCTATGCCTTTTCTTCAAGTTCTACTTTCAATAAATAGAAGAGAACAAATGCTTTTTAAAATTTGATTAATAATCACTAGATCATCAGGAATTTATACTGTGGATGCTCATAATTTTTTGTATATTTAATTCTTTTAAAAACAAAATATCCTCCCATGCAATACATTGTGATCACAGTTTCCTCTATCTTCACTCCTCTCAATCCATACCTTCTCTACACCAGATCCTCTCTCACTCCTTTTCCTTTGCAGAAAAGAGCAGGCCTCCAAGACAGAATAGCCAAACAGGACAAAACAAGACACAAGAAGATGGGACAAAAGCCCTTATATTGAGATCAGAGAAGCAACCCATTAGGAGGAAAAGAGTCTCAAGAGCAGGCAAAAGAGTTAGAGACACGACTGCTCTCATTGTTAGGAGTCCTGTAAAAACACCAAGTTAACAGCCATAGCTTATAAACAGAGGGCCTGGTATAGACACATACAGACCATATGCTTGTTGCTTCAGTGTCTGTGAGTCCATATGAACACTATCTAGTGTGCCATATTCTCCTGCTGTTCTCCATCCCCTCTGACTCTTATAGTCTTTCCTCACACTCTGGCTTGGTTCCCTGAGCATTACGGGGAGGGATGCTATGGGCAGCTCTGCTGCCAGAGGAAGCCTTTCTGATGTCAATTAGACAAGGCACCATCTTTGAGCACAAGAGAATAATATTAGAAATCATTTCATTGATTTTTTGTTGTTGTTGTTGTTGTTGTTATTGTTAGTCATGTCTGGTTTTATCCCAAGTCTTTGAGCTATCCAATCTCCACTTCCTGGCTATTGAGGCAGTGTAGAGCTCAGACTGTCTTTCATGGGGTAAGCCTCAAGTTAAACCAAACATTGGCTGTCTACTCCCACAAGTTCTGGGCCACCATTGCCTCAGCACATACTGCAGGCAGGACAGATTATAGGTGGAGGGTTTTGTGCCTGGGTTAGTGGCCAAGTTTCTCTTTCCATATTTTGCAGAGTACTTTCTCATGACGAAGAGTCTAGAACATTGGGGTGAAGACTCCGTGCAGGCACAGCTCTACCTCTCTATATTTAATGAGCTGTGTGGTTGTTGTCCACTGCAACAACTCCTCCCCTCCCCCACCCAGAGCCCTCCCGCTTCCACTTCAATCCCCCAATCCTCACACCCACTGTCAGGTTTCAGAGAGTAATCTTCTGTCCTAGCATTAGCCTGGGTTGTTTAGGGATTTGCACTGGACTCCTTGGCCAACAACTCACCCAAATGCAACCAAGTCCCACCACTACAAGCGTTGTTGAGCATACACAAGATGGTCAATTCAGAATCCGTGTCCTCCATTAATAGGAATTCTCATGAGGGACATCTTCATGGATTCCAAGGAGTTTCCACTGGACTGGGTTTCAAAATATATCATCGACTAAAAGATGGAACTACAAACACATAAAACTATTGGAAAATATGTCATCCAATTTTATGAATAGTTCAAAGAAAAGATAACTTCTTCAAATTTATTTGTATTAGATATTTGCTTAAACAGCAGTGAGGAGATATATAGATGATTATAGAGATAGAGATAGATGATAGACGATATAGATATAGGATATAGATATTCAAGTGTGTCTGTGTATGTGTATGTCTGTGTGTGAATCACTCAGCACAAAAACTGTTACAGTAATCATTTATTGGAGTGCAGTGATTGGATGGACTTCTATATATTTTATTGAAAAATATCAGTTTACAACATGAATTTTAGTTTTTTAAATTGCCAAATGCTTTGACTCTCTTATTTGCTTTACTAGAGAGTAATTTAACAAGAGTATCATTGCTGTGACTAGGCATAATTATAAATTCCTGTAATAAAAAAATTTAGAAAGTCGAGGCAAGAGGATCTGTAAAATATTGTCACATAAAGTGTGAATCTTTTTACATGAGAAAAAGGTACTTACTTCCTTGTAATGACATTTTATTTTTCATGAGATGGTGGGAATAAATGGTATAACTCATTTTATACTGTATTTTATCAAAATAGAACCCAGAGCCCAGAAGCCTGAGTAATTTTCTCAAAAAGGCTCAAACACGGTTGGTCCTAAAAATAGATAATTGTATTTAGTAATTGTTAAACAGATTTTCTAGTTCCTAGTTTTCATTCCTTTTCTCATCAGATTTAAGTGTGTTCTAATTTTAAACACTTAATTTGATACTCTTATAATCTTTATGGGAGTTTAATTACTTATTGAAGATGAAAGCACATTTGACTTCCATGGTAATCGTTCCTTATCCACCAAACTGATTTGTCATTTGAGAGGTACACTTTAAATTAAATTTAATAAAATTAAAATTCAAGTTAAAGAGCTATGAGCTCTCCTTCTCTTCTTCCTCCTCCACTTCCTTCTCCTCTTCTTTTTTAAAGCAAATGTATTCATACAATACATCATGACCATAGTTTCCTTCCTTCCACTCCTCCCAGCTCCCTGTTACCTTCCTCTTTCTCAGGTCCACCACTCCTCTGTTGCCTCTGCAGAAAAGAACTTGCCTCCTAGAGAAAACAATCAAACAGGACAAAACAAGATAAAATAAGGCAAGACCAAAGCCCTCATCCTGAGGCTGTATAAAGCAACCCAATAGGAGGAAAAGAGTCCCAAGAGCAGAGAGAAGAGTAAGCAGTCCCCTTACTCTTTAAGTAAGGAGTTCACCAAAACAGCAAGCTAATAGCCATACCATATACACAGAGGACCTGTGCATTTATGGCTATGAAAATATTTCAAGACAGACAACTGAAGCACAAACAACTGTTTTTCACAGCAAACCTTTCAGCATGTTTCAATGAGCACAGGGCAAGCAAGATTGTGTTTCGGTTCTGAAGAAGATCCTGGCAATCTCAGAGACAGTTTCAGGACTTTCTTGGAGATAGCAGTACTCAAAGGACTGGAGTGAAAATACTCAAGTGTGGGTAGAAGGTGAAACAAACATAGAACTCCTCCAGCAGGAATCCACATTTGGAGCAACAGTTATAGAGAAGAGAGAGGGATGTTTTTATAAATTGCCATTAGCAGGACTAATTGGTACACTTTCCATGGGCACATCATGTAGAAGAGCTGGAAATTCCAAAGCTTTGAGCCAAATTGTATGTCTATCCTACCACACACTCATCTTAGTATTCTTTCTAATACCAAACTGATTGGAAAATAGCTGTCCCTTGGGAGAATATCAATTGAGCCATGACACGGTGATGGAGCAAGGCAGAGCTTAGGTATAAACATAGAGAAGCAGATTAAGTAACTATGTGTAGTTAACTCTGTGTGTATATAGTGAAATGAAATTATTTTGTATGACATTATGAGATGTAAATGACGATTATGAAACAAATTAATTCTAATCCTGTTTAGATATGTAGATTAATATAATTGCCCAGTAGGTTGGTTAACAACAACATATGAAGTCATTTAGGATTGAGACATTCTCTATATAGCAGCAATTACATATATTTTTTACACGCTCTGCTTTAGTAAAAACCAAAAGGATACACTTTTGCTATCTGTAAATTTGAAAACATAACTTTATAGCAAACAAGACATGTGAATCGGTGCCTTATAAAGCTGAGTAAATGTTCTTTGACCTTGTACTAAGCAGGACATGCTAGTCCAGAATCACCTCCAAGAGGGAAAACATATTGTCTCATTTGAAAGATGCAGATGGATTTAGCCAAATAAGAACCTGCCTCATTTAAGAGTTTTATAGCAAACAAGAATGGAGAGTAGTTTGCATAATTTTCTCATGTTCCTTTAATGGTGTTTACCTTTTATAAGACTCTTTAGAACAGTTGGTGGCCACCTGTCAATAACACAGCCTTTTATGGACTCAATCTTTTACTGTTCTAGTGCCCTTGACATATAAAATCAACAGCCTTAATAGAAAAGAGTGTTGAGCTAGTTAAGACAACTGCTAATTTTGAATGTAGTAGTTCATCTTTTGTCCAAGGAAACAGAGAAATTTGAATTATACAAAGAAAATACAAGATGAGTTATAAAATTCTACCTAGTAAAGTAAAAAAAATCTATTTTTTTCTGAAGTTTTTCAAAGTTGGTATACAGTTGTATTTTATATACTAGCTGCATGGAAACCAAGCCAAGTACCATTTGCATAATGTTTTCTTGTCTCAGTGTTACTTAATTTTAAATGCATTCTACTTGGAAATAATTGTTTTGTAATTGTATTCATGAATAAATACTTCGGGAATACAAATAGTTGCTTTTACTTATTTTTTGGTAGAAAAAGAGAACTACTGTTTCTCTCCAGATTTGCATAAAATCTGTCAAGCTGAGTGTTTTACACATATTTATTGACCTACATCCTAGACAGATTTGGCATGATAGTGAATAAACACAGTCTTACAATCTGTACACAGGGAGACATTTCTATTCATAAAGTGATAGTATCCAAGCCTTAAACGAAAAATCTGTTTATTATTCATTTGTCCGATTAGATTTCAACTTCCTCTAAATTATCATGAACAAAAAGAAATGAAGCAGATTTCAACCCATGGGAAATTCTTCTTGCTCTTGTTAGAAAGCACATACAAACCACACCCTGTCTCCACATCTTCTCACTCCTGGTAATGTTAGCTGTAGGGCTAACTTTTAACCTTTGTGCAGAGATGTTTAATGCTGTGTGTTGCTGTCTCACATCATGCTTGGCAGTGAACCTTGTGTTTGCCTTAATAGAATTTGCATACTTTGTTTTCAAGCTGTATTTTAAACCTTGTGCGCTCTTAGAAACAGAGTGGCTAATTGGGTTAACTATGCTTGGTTGTCAAGAGCAATTTTAGATGTGGTCTTCATTCTAGGCAGTGCGTGATTATTTCAAGACTGCTTGGAGGGCATAAGTAGACAGCCATTCATTGGGTATACTGTGGAGAAAATCGGATCTTTCATGAGAGTACTTAATTGCACACAATGCAATACCCAATGTGCAATGAAAAGATAAGACTGCAGTTAGAGCCTGCAAGGTGGATGAGTTCTTTGAATAATGATTGTATTGCCACCTCTGCTTTTGAATTTACTCTCATGCATGTTTTTCCTTAGGTTCATTATAGCTCTCTGTTGCATTTTCATGGAATATGCTATTATCTAGTTCTCAAAGTGAGTATATGCAAAACTGATCATTGTTATCTTTGAAAAGTCAGTTAGTAATAACCTGGACTGGATGCGAACCATATTTGCATTTGTAATGTCCTTTTGTTTAGTGATTGAAATATCTGGAGAAAGAGATAGAAACTATCGAATACAACTAGTTGTCTATTAAATTAGTGTCAGTGCAAAGTTTATATTCATAAATATAATAAAAGATGGTCCACATGTATGTATGATATTAAATACTACCAAATAATAAAATCAAAGATACATTGTATGCTTATATGAGTGTCTTTATGTATCACAGGACTATATACAGTAAATATATACAATGGAAATTTGTAATTAATAGTGTAAAAGAAGAGTATCAAAAATGTTCTTACTTTTTTATTAAGTTAGATTTACAATAAATAATGTCATATGTTTCTGTGCATCAAAGCATCGACAAGAAATTTTTAAAATTCTGTTGTTCAATAACTTATTTTCATTGACTGTTGTGTAGCTATCGCTTATGAGTTACATTCACTGAAGGGCAATAGAGGGAGAAGCATACAACTCAGAAAGTAAGGAAACATGATCCAAAATCTCAGAAAGTTATAATGCTTACAGAACTGCTGCTCATCATTTTAAAAGCTTTTGTATTAAAAATAATTCATATAATAAATTTTGATCATGTTTTCCCATCCCACATCCTCCCTCCCTACCTACCCAACTTTATGCTCTCTCTCTCTCTTTCTCTCTCTCCATTTCCCTCTCACTCGAACACTCTCTCTTTCTCTCACTCTAGCTCTCTCTCAACAGACAAGATACAAACAAATAAACAAAGCAACAAAATTAAGAAGCAAACACACAACCCACCCCCACAGAAACACAAAAACAGAAATCAAAATAAATAAGCAAAAATCTATTAGACAGGGAATGCCCAAAATAGGATAAGAACTGTAAAAGACCATTTAGGCCATTTTGGTTTGGTCAACCAACCACTCATGAGCATGGGGTTAAGCTGAAGTGTGGTTTATAAACACAGTGAGACTCCATTGGAGAAACCTGATTTTGCCTTTGTAATTGGGTATCAATTTCGGATAGCTTCTTATGGGTGGGAGCCTGTGTTTACTTACTCTGTGCTAAGGTGTACACTGCCACAGTCTCTTTGTGAGCTCATATGAGTATCAGTTCTGTTGTGTCCAAAAGACCCTAAACCTTGAGAGGAGAGCTTGAAGAAGACATCCAATCATCCAATTTAGGACTTTATGCGTCAGACTCTCTCACCTATTTCACCTTGTGTAGTTGTGAGCCATCAATTGCAAGAAGATACTTCTCTAATGAGGGATGAGTTATATACTGATCTATAGTTATAGCAGTATGCCACTAAGAGTCATTTTGTTGCTCTGTTCCTTTGGCACAATAATAGTATTCAAATGTTCTTGGAATAACTAACCACTTTCTAATTAGAATTCCATGAGACAGAACAAATGCCTGACCCTGCTAATGTGACTAAGAACCTGAGACTAAATAGATCATGGACCTTGGAGACAACGTACTATTGTTATTCTGCTCTAGGACCATAGCTTGTGTCTAATCTTATGTAAACTGTACAAGACTGCTAGCAAGAGGAAATCTGCTTATTTTAGGAGCAGTCTGCAAGGTGGGCAGAGAACTCTAGAGATATAAGTGAGTGACATTTGTAGTGATGAAGTTGTTTGTGAGTCGTCCTCATATGCTTCTGTTAGTAACCCCAGTGAACTCATTAGTTCACCAGACTAGCCTTAGGTGGAATCATTTCTCTGGTCTTTCATTGGTGACCTATCTGAGGGGAATCAATTTTTGTTCATGTCTTTTCATGAAAAGGAATGCAAAGCCAATTAACCCATCTTTATAGTAGTCATCACTATGAACATTTATATATAGTCATCACTATGAACATTTTCTACAAAATTCTTCTTTTGGCTTTATTCTAGGAATAAAATACTAAATATTAGTTAATTTTGTATAATCTGACAATTATTGTCAAAGATGGAAAATAATGGTACATCAATAAATTCTCAGCCAGGCTTTGTAGCACATGCCTTTAATCCCAGCACTTGGAAGGCAGAGGCAGGCTGATCTCTGTGAGTTCAAGGCCAGCCTTGTCTAAAATGTGAGTTCCAGGAAAGCCAGAGCTACAAAAAGAAACTCAGTTTCAATAAAAAAAAAAGAAAGAAAAGAAAGAAAATAGGAAGAGAGAGAGAGAGAGAGAGAGAGAGAGAGAGAGAGAGAGAGAGAGAGAGAAATTATCTTAGGTTCTGGATTTAGTTTCAGAGTTAGCACAAGGCACCCATGCTTTAAAATATCAACTGAGCAGTATGTAGTTTAGCCTTGAGTCTAATATAATTGTGCCTTCCTGTGGGAAATAGGATAACAGCTTTATTCAAACACAATGGAGAGAACAAACTAAAATTAAAGCTATGTGAAATTAATCCTAAAGTTTTATACATTCTATAAAGTTTCCTTATTAAGATGCATCCTTATCTTTAAGATTCTCAGATGGAATATTTTGCAAGTCTGTAAGAAATCATCAAAAATATTTTAGGAAGACAATTTACAGAGACAAAGTAAAAATAGGATTAAAATATCATTCATTAGGTACTTTAAGTTGACACTTTCAACAAATTCACTGTCTTTTTGTTTATAAAGCATTAACATCAACATCTATGGATGCTATTTTCTGAAATTTATTTTAAATCCTTATACAATTTTATGTATGAATTTAATGAAATAATACTTGGGATAGACCAAATCTATTACTATTTTAAATGAAAAGATGACTAGCCCAATATTTCAGACAACTCTCACTATTCTGTTTACAATTTTGTGTCACTTGTAAGAAAGACAACATCATGAAACATATTTTTTAAATAAACATAGATGCTATAAATGCATTCTTTGCATTTCTTCTCCTGTAGTCTAATGGTGTTCTGCACAGAGGGCAGCATTGTAACCTAAAGCTCTGAATGTAGGCTTTATTGGAGTCTGAGTGTCAGAAGAGTTGGGGCTAAAATGCAGCTGGTGTTATTGTTCATTCAAGATGTGAATTTGGAAAACCAGACTCATTTTCTGTCCCATTTTTCTGTGGCACAGAATGAGTCCTTTGCCTATTTTAATGGTTTTCTTTTATTTTTTCCTTCCTTCAACCATCTTGCCGGAAAAAAAAAACTTATGCATAATCTAGACATGAATAAAAATAAATGTGAAGCCAGACCTTTTCTTATGGAAGTAGGGCTGAGGAAAAAGAGGAGCAGCAGCAGCTCTGTGTGTGTGTGTGTGTGTGTCTGTGTGTCTGTCTGTCTGTCTGTCTGTCTGTCTTAGGGAACCCTAAGACTATCATGTAAAACTTACCTCCTTAGGACTTGTTGATGACAATCAAAGGTCAATAAGTCCTCATCTTCATAACAACATTTTGAAAATTATGTGTTTATGTGATCTTTGTGTTAATTCTCAATTCTAAAATGTATTTTTAATTTAATACACCAGAATTTGTAAACACCCTAAAAATAGTATTGAATTGTCTTAGAAAAAGAAGTAGATAAGACTTGGTGCCTTTTCCAGTCATCATCCGAGAGGCTGCCTCTGGCAGCAGATGGGAGTGGGTATAGAGAGCCACCGCCAGACATCCTGTAAAGAGTGTGTAAGTCGGAGATCCCATCAGACCTCTGAACTTGAAACTCTGGGAAACTGAAGGGAAAGGAAGAGTGTAGGACTCAGAGGGTTTGAGGATACCAGGAGAACATGGCCCACCAAATCAACTTAGCAGGGCGCATATGGGCTCACGGGGACTGAGACAGCAAAGATGGGGCCTCCATGAGTCTGCACCATGTCCTCTGTACATACAGGTCCTCTGTACATAAGTTACAGCTGCTAGATCAGTGTTTCTCTGGAACTCTTAAGTGTGGGAGTAGGTGTGTATCTGCCTCTTTTGGTTGATCTTGGAAATCTTTTCCTCCATTTTATTTGCCTTGTCCAGCCTCAATGTGAGGGATTTCACCTTGTCTTATTGTATCTTGTTTTGTCATGTTTGTTGGTTTTTGGAGGTCTGCTCTTTTCTGAAAAGAAAATGGGTGGGGGGAGTGGATAATAGGGGACACAGGAGGTGTTTAAGCTGGGAGGAGTGGAAAGAGGACAGAGTGTAGAAATTGTGGTTTGATGTATTATGTGAGAGAAGAATCTATTTGCAGCAGAAAGAACGAAAGACAGACAAACAACACAGACCACGCCTACTTAAAAAATGTTCTCAAACAGCAAACCCCCTTTCATACTCAAACAATTGACTCAAGTGTCCCATAAAATTCCAACTTATTCATATTTAACAAATGAATTAATTGAAAGAAGTCAAAGTCAGTGTTCAACACAAAGGTCAGACTGTTGAGAAGTTTTGTTTTTCAGCTTATTAAATGTCTTTACTCATCTCTATAGTTCACCGAGGTTTCTTTTATATTTACAGCAAGTACCCTTAAGAGAAAAAAAAAAAAAGATTTTTTTGATTTCTCAGCTTTAGTTACCGTGAAGTTCCACTTTAAATTCTATCAGCAACACAGTACACGGCCATTAGACTTCTTCCAATGTAGCCTGCAACAATAAAAAAGCAGGTGAGAGAGAGCATTTTTCTGCAAAATAGTTAATTGCCCAGGCGGAGAAAGCCTGGAGGAAAAGGCTTTCATGAGGGGCTATTTTCTTTACCACTTACTAAAGCAGA
The DNA here is from genome assembly GCF_011762505.2 of Arvicanthis niloticus. NCBI lineage: Eukaryota > Metazoa > Chordata > Mammalia > Rodentia > Muridae > Arvicanthis > Arvicanthis niloticus. The sequence continues at coordinate 48,711,200 of NC_047672.1, forward strand.
GTTCAAGGTGTGAGACAAGAGTAATGGGTTTTCTCTGTGACTAGTTTCTGATGCCCTTTATGAGCAACAATCTTGATCTACCTGAAATAAAGGAAATGAATCAAAGCAAACTTTTAGTAATCCCAAAAGGGCCAGAAGTGAAATTGCCCCAGCTGTTACCTTATATAGACTCCTTGACACAGTTTCCTCTTGTAAAAGTACTCAGGGACGAGCGTTACTTTCCAGTCGTCTCGTTCAGGGACCTACTTTATAAGATGTCGGGAAGTTAATGTACTAAGGCTAGAGACGTCTTTCTAAAATGGGAATAGCATGTCACTTTCTTCCTGCAGCCCTGCTAACTAACTCTTGTGCTGTTTTATAGGTCCCTGGGGACGCTGCATGGGAGATGACTGTGGACCGGGCGGCATCCAGACACGGGCTGTCTGGTGTGCTCACGTGGAAGGCTGGACAACGTTACATACGAACTGCAAGCAGGCTGTGAGACCCAGTAACCAGCAAAACTGTTTCAAAGTGTGTGACTGGCACAAGGAGTTATACGACTGGAGGCTGGGCCCCTGGAATCAGTGTCAGCCTGTGATTTCAAAAAGCCTGGAGAAAGCAAGAGAGTGCGTGAAGGGGGAGGAAGGCATCCAGGTGAGAGAGATAATGTGCATCCAGAAGGACAAAGACATTCCCGCAGAGGACATCATCTGCGAGTACTTTGAACCCAAGCCCCTCCTGGAACAGGCCTGCCTCATCCCTTGCCAGCAAGACTGCATCGTGTCTGAGTTCTCGCCCTGGTCTGAGTGCTCCAGGACCTGTGGCAGCGGCCTGCAGCACCGCACTAGACACGTGGTTGCACCACCACAGTTTGGAGGCTCGGGCTGTCCCAACCTCACTGAGTTTCAGGTTTGCCAGTCCAACCCCTGCGAGGCGGAGGAGAGCATGTATAGTTTGCAGGTGGGGCCCTGGAGCGCATGCTCAGTACCACACTCACGTCAAGCCAGGCAAGCCAGGCGTCGTGGCAAGAACAAGGAGAGGGAGAAGGAGAGAGGAAAAGCCGTGAAGGATCCAGAGGCCCGTGAGCTCATCAAGAAGAAGAGAAACAGAAATAGACAAAACAGACAGGAGAACAGATATTGGGACATCCAGATCGGGTATCAGACCAGGGATGTGATGTGCTTAAACAGGACTGGGAAATCTGCGAACCTCAGGTAAAGTCTAATTACCAGTAACATACCTATCTCCTGTCTCCAGAAACAATAGGGACTTCAAAGTCACTGTACTGACTCCTGGAATAAACATATGACAAATACTCCCTTGTGCAAGGCTTATGGGCTTTGGTAGATCTCATGGTGGTGGCTATATTTTGTCTATGTGTAGACCTCACCCTATTTAAAAGTTTTCTAGCCTATGAATGATTCTCTATGACAAAATACAGCTTCTTGGGAAGGACACATGGGTCAGTGGTAGAGCAGTGGTGAGACCCAAAGTTCAGTTCTCAGCACCACAAAGAAAGAACAACACTGCTTCTTTACGCAGTTTTTTTCTCCCAACAAGAAAAGAAAGTAAAATTATTTGGAGCTTGGAGTATTCAAAATCTTGAATACAGATATTTATCTGAATGAGTTAATAGAATAAGGCACACTTGTAATCTCTCCAAGTTTATAGCTTTTTTCAGAATTACCCTATAAACAAAACCTGCTCTTAACAACTACCTGGGGAACCATACCTAAGAATAATATTCTCTCACATTTTATAAAACAAAGTAACTCTCTCCAGAGAAGCAAATGGGAAGCAGCAGGAAATAAGGTAGTAGAAGGTATTTAACCAGGAGTGGCCTCACTTTGAAAATGTAATTAATTCCTAGATGGGAATCATTTGGCAGATTATCTTCTGGCACGTAATGACTACGTTATGAGAAGGTACCTCATGTATGATTCATTTGTTGTGAAAATGTTATTAACTGAGGATGATAGGAAGGATATGACATTCTCTGGATTGGCTAAAGTTTGCTCTTAGATAAGCCAGACTATCTGGGAGTGGCTTATCTGTTTCATTTGCATAATTGCCGTTCCTGAAATATTTATGAAGTTAAGATTTGGATCGAACCTCAGAAATTATAGCACCATCAGTCAGAATTTTATATCCTATTTATTGTAGCATTGACATTGGGTGTGCCATCTCCTTTATCACGCAGTCTGTTCTCTTGATTACAACCATGAGATAAATGTCACTGATGCCTCAACCCGTTTGCCTTTGTTGAGCAGCTGGAGACCGTTTCTTGTTGCCCCTGGAAATCTTGTAAAGATTACGATTTGCTGTTTACTTTGGAGGTTGGAAACCTAATAGATTGTGTGGGATGCCTGCTGCTTTCTCAAATAACCCACTGGTTTATTTTTTTCCAACGCTCTATCTTTGCTTCACCTGTTTCTGTTTATTGACTTGATTGCTGTGGATTTTCAGATATAGGTGAGAACCTGTTTGGAAAAGGTTATAGCTTAAGTGAATGAGTAAATAAAAAGGCACGATTCATTCACCAGAGACAAAGCTTCTCTCTCATAATACTGTTGTTCTGGCTGCCTCTTATTTTAGTTCATCATTTTATGGTATTAGATACTGACCTGTGGGCGGTGCTTATGCAGCAAACTCTCTACCACAGATCTACCTGCAGTTCTACCTGCTGTTTTGAGCCTACTTGGCTCTCTGTCCCTCCTTTAATCCAAACGTTCCATTTCGGCTGCGCAGTGACTCACATCACCCCTTCATAGCATCTTCCCGATTCTGCTTACTTTGCTGAGTGTGTCTGTTTTTCTGGCCTCCATTCACCAGGTTCATTTCATGTGTTTGTGTGTGTGCAAACTTCCATACTGATACATTTCAATCCACTTCCTGTCTGGTTCTTCTCTAACAATCTTTACTCCGTTGGCTTCAATCCTCTCCCCTGGAGTAGTAGTTATCTTAGTGGCTTGGCTTTCACTGAGCAACTGAATGAGCCTCTAGGGCAATGTTGAGTTGACTCATGCTGTCACTGGGTTAGCATTCAGTGGAGGTTCAATTTAATATTGACTACTCGATTAAAAGTGTAGTTAGGTGTGTAGCTTCCATTGCATAAAGCGTAATATTCAAATCAGCTGTGTGAATTAAGTAAATATACTTAAAATGTGGAGAATTTTGTCAGCCACTTGCATCTTTACATACATTTTATTCAAACTTTACACCACTTGGTCAAGGAAGCCAGTACAGTAAAACATAAACTAGCAAAGAACCACAAATCAGGGATTTATTTGTTGAATTTAAAATATGGGATAGGGAGGTGGCAGAGGGGGTAACTGGCAAGTGGGATATCATGGGATGGGGGGTTGGTGAAGGGGGTAACCAGGAAGTGGGATATCATTTGAGATGTAAATGAATGGAATAATTAATAATAATAAAAGGAAAAAAATTTTTTAAAGAAGTTTAAATAATCATTGAATAATACATTAAATAATACAAGCAATAGTTCGTTCCAATAACTAAAAGAGCTTAGCTAAATAAGCCTAAGAATCTTTGGGCACTTTTCTATAAGCCAATAAAATGCTTCAAAGAATTGCTGCTAAATTGCCTAAATTGCAAAGGCATACACCCTGCTTTCAAACCGACCTTAATCAATAGAGGTCAGAACTGCAGCCACTGCTCATTCTTTTTATAATATTTTTTTATTCTTTAATCCTTTTTTTACAGTCCAGACTTCACCCCTCTCCTGGTTCCCCCAACCCCCAGCTCCCTATTCCTTACCTCCTTCCCCTGTACCCCTCTGTCTCCAAAAGGATGTCCCCACCCCCCACCCCCACCCCACCACGTGCATCTTCTCTCAATGAGGCCAGACAAGGGCAGTAAGAAAGTCTCAGTCTCAGACCTCCACTGCTGCAGAAGTTTTGGACAGTGTGATATAACACAGATAGGAAACTTGGACATCCTTTGTGTCTTGCTCTTTTGTGAACACTTAAAACCTCCACAGATGCTGGAATTTTCACTGGCGTGAAGGTGTTATAGAAATAATGTGCTTTCTTGGTCGGAATTCACTCTGCACACTAGAGATTAATAATGGGAAAAGCTTTTTAAACCTGTCTTTGCTAATGCTCAAAGTGGAAGTGGCTTCAAATTGACTTTACTGACTTATATGCATACGTGCTAGGCTTATACACTCCACATCCGATCTTACCCTGAAATCTTTTCTGTTCCATCCCCAAGTTACACGTTGAACATTTAAACAGAAGCAAGAGAGTGCAAATCTGTCCATGTAGGAACATGGACAAGTTACGCAGTAAACATAATTGCCAGGGATATTTCTTACATATACTAAGGTTGGTTTTGTTTTGTTTTGTTTTTTTAATAGTTGTTACCAGGGTTCATCTTGCAACCTGGCAGAATAATGCTTTTCCTCGTAAGAGTCTTTGTGCTTGATGGTGATTGTGACCCTGAACTGCCTACTTGAGCTGTCCTTTACAGGCTTGTTCTTCCATATGGGGATGGGCCTAATGGCTGGTTGTAAGTCAGGGTTGTCTCCTTTTGTTATGGAAATGGAGCCTATCTGAAGATTCATCTTCTGAATAAATGTTAGCCGAAACTTTAATTGTGATACAAATTTCATTCTCAGTTTCTACCAAGTGTGGTTAGCACACTACTTATCTTCTGGTAATTTTGGAGGCAGTGCTCTTTAGCTGAATACTACTCTGTATAGCTTAATATTTCCTAAGCAAATTTCTTAGCAAATCCTTTATAGCGTGTTTTACGACTTCAGGTTTCTCCTGCGTCAAAGGGAATGGCATTTCCTTGCTATATATAGCAGGGACTGGCATAGTAAAAAAGATTGCCCAAACATCTTTGGGTTTTGTTTAAAAATTGTTAAAGGGTAATCTTGAGCAAGGACACACACTTTCAGCCTGTCAAATGTTGTATATGATAATACTTACTAGAAATTAATCAATTCACTTGCTTGTCATAAAGTCTCTATATCCTTAGAACATATATACAAATGTCATTCTACTGGGATATCATGGGATCTAGGTATCTGGAGCTCTTCATATTTTTAAATATATTGACATTTAAAACAACTGGATGGGCATACCACTTTCTATACAATGGTAAAGGTTAAAGTTGTGACAATCCATTGGGGAGGATTACCACACTTAAAAGAACACACATTTTTTTTTTCCCCGTGCAACAGTGACGTCTAGACAGGTTTGAATAGAATCTTACTCAGGCTAGGAATCGATGAGATAGTATGTTAAGCCATTTCTCTAGAAAATCAAACTGTTAAAGAACAATGTGGCCCCAAACTATTCTCACAGAAGCCTAGGGCATTAAAATGATGGTAGAGAGAAGCACAATGGCAGGGGGCCAGCTCCAGCCTTCAGTGAGTTCAGTCCTAATCCCACACTTCTCCAAAAGCCATTTCACTCCAGAGTGTTGCTTGCTGAAGGAAGGACTCTCATCTGTATCTTAAAGGCACACATTTCAGGAATGGCTAGGAAGTGTACTGTAAGTAAAAGGAGACACAGTTAGTGGAAGTGCTTGATGACTTTTGAAAATGCCTTCCACTTAAATGCACTTTGTTTTGTCACATCTTCTAACAAAGCCAATTAGTTGTAATTACAAGCCCATTGGAAACGTTGCCAAGAACTGTGGGAACTCAGCCCCTGAGATTCCTCAGGGAAAAAGAATGAATTTGGGTTTGAAAAGGATTTCTGGTAGTTAAATCAAAAGAAGTAGATCTAGCCAGCATTGGGAAAATTGCATAAAGCAAACACATGTACCAATACAGTGAACAAATACAGGCCAGAATAATATAGTAACATGTAGAAATACTGACACACTGATCTATAAGTCTCTGATTTTTGTTATTAATTTCATTTTTGATTATATCTCTAGAAAATAAGCCAGTGCATACCAGATGGCAGGGAATAATGATTCTTACGTGGCTTTCTGGTAATATTAAGTATTTTTATTACTTTATTTATCTATGTATTTATTTATTTATTTGCAGTTCAGTTGTTACTCACCTCCTGGCCCTCCCTCCCATAGTTCCTCATCCCCTTCCTCCTAACCCTGGCCTACAAGAGGATGCCCTCTTCCACCCAGGCCTCCCCATTCCCTGGGGCCTCAAGTTTTTGTTTGTTTGTTTGTTTGTTAAGTCAGAAATTTTGTAACACAAGTTACACTATATTTAATTGTTAATCTGAAACTTATATTGCTATTCAACAAAATCAATGTCTTTATGTTTGATTCTTATTTTACCTTAAAATACCAGTTATTAACAGATCCAGTATTTGTTCTTAGGAATACTTTCTAGAGTCGTGATATGAAACTTGAATATAAACTGTGCATGGTGCTGAATGCCTTTAATCCTAGTCCTCAGGAAGCAGATGGGCTGATCTCTGTAAGTTTGAGGCTGGCCTGGTATATAGAGAGAATTTAAGATAGCCAGGGTTACTTATCGAGACCCTGTCTCAAACAAACAAACACAGAAACCTCATAAAATAATTAATTTTAACTAGTAAACATGCATATAAATCTGTAGGCTTGACAGCTGTCTGTAAGCTCATCAAAACAACTGGAGGACTTAAAATAATAGACAATTGGATAAAAAAAAAAAACCCAAAAAACTAAAAACTAAAAGACAAAACAAAATGAACAAGCAAACAACCAAATGCAAAGTTGTGGGATAGCTCAGCAAGTAAAGGTGTTTCTGAGCAAGTTTGGGCAGCTAAGCTTTATCCCTTGCAGAACACACATAAAGACAGAAGGAAAAGAATTGACTCAGTTGTCCCCAGACTTTTATAAGCAGGCTGTGACATTTGCATCGTGTCATCCTCTCCGGACCTCCTGCCATTCTTCCCTATGTGTGTACATACACGATAATAAAAAGAAAGAAATGTTACATAAGCATAGGCAAATCCATGGTCTCAATTCAGTGCAGTTATAAATAAGTCATGTGCATTTTTTTGAGTGGAGTAGTATTTCTATAAAACTGTACATGCGGTACAAATTCTATGATCACAATGAGCCTTCATAAAAAAGTGTCTAGCATTGTGGACATACAATCTTGTATATCCTTCTTAGAAGAAAGCTCATTCGTTTTCAGCATGTGCTGCAGATCAGTTCATCCTGACGCAGGGTACATTTCTACGCAGTGACTATGGAGTCCCAGCACAACAGCCTTGGCTGAACCTGTGAGGTTTCACTCACTTGATGCACTGTCCTCTGGCTCCTGGGGCCCTTTCCCACACTAAGACTTTGAGAACTGATGAAATTACAAATTTAGTTCTATCCTTACCAAAAAGAAGGAAGAAAATTACCTGCTATTTAATTATTGACTCCTTTTAGGTTATTCAGAATCCATTTATAAAATGACTGTTTCTCATGCATACATAACAGGCTTTTAGATTTATAATTTTCCAATAGTATCCAGTATGGACATGCCTGTCAGATAGTCCTTTTCATATCTTGCAAGCCCTGGCTTCTTCTTGATTATGCTGAGAAACAGTCCCTGTGGCTATTTCTTCTTCTTAGAGAGTAGATACTAACAAGGAAGCCATACTCGCCTCGGGAGGTAAGTGCTATCAGGAAGGTCCAAGCCAGAGTTATGAAAGATCCAGTCTCGGACATTCTCACTCTGCTTCTGTGTGGAAGGATCTGTAAGCAGAATATTCTGGAGTCTTTCTAGTTCTCTTCTTTTTCAGATTCTACCAAAGGAAGGGGTGATAGTATTCTAGAAAATAGAATGAGAAAAAAGATGGGATTCAGCAGTCTTTAACAAAGGCAAAGCTCCTCTCTAGGTCTGTAACTTTCCCAGTGCCCAGCTCTAATGTGCTTCATCATTGCCAGGCAATTTCTCTTTTGTAAATAATAATTTTATTAAACTTTTCAAATTAATAAACATGAGCTTGAAACTTGTTTTCTGCTGCCCTACTAAGTGACAGCTACATGTAAGAGTAAAATGTCTGAACCACAAAATGGAACACTGGCACACATCAGAAAAGCAAAGCAAAATCCATTTCTCGGATCCTAGTTTTTCATTATAACTAATCGGTCCCTAAAAAATCAACAAAACATTGAGGTGCCAAAGGAAAGGGCATGCTGGCAAAGAACAAGGAGGGGAGTAGTGAGCTCTTCGTGAAAGGAAGTCAATAAGACCCAGAATCCCTTCCAAAGGGATGCTATTACTAATGCTGAGTAGGTTGCAGAGATTTGAGGGGGTGATGCAGAAAGAAGATGAAAACAAAAAGCAACAGCTCTGACATCTGGAGGCCAATGGTAGCTCATCGTGCAGAAGTGTCATGTCCACAGGCTGCTCATATGTCAGGCCAGGTTGAAGTGGCTGGAAGAGTTAGCACCTGCTGAAACCTATAGGGCTTGAGAAACAAAGCTTAAATATTTGAACTTTATATCTTCTGGGTATAAACATCTCTAAATTTAATCATAATGACTTGTATGCATGTGTGAAGATGAATGAGTGTGTGTGTATGTGTGTGTGTGTTATTTATTGATGTGATGCAAACAGGAGGTTATAAAAGCATGTTACTTGTATAAAATCAGAATAATTAAGCTTTAAGGTAAAGAGATTAGAAAATAATGGCTTGAAATCATTATGGATTTAGTTTGCATTTGACAAGGTTCTTTTCCTACGTGTATGTGTATTTCTGCACATGCACTTGTATGTGACTGTAAGCATGCACATTTGTGCATGCAGGTGGAAGCTGGAAAATCAACCTCAGGTGTCCTTCCTCAGGTATTGTCACCTTGATTTATGAGACAGAATGTCTCATTGGGCTGGAGCTTGCTAATTAAGCTAGAATGGCTGGTCACATACCTCCAGCATCCATCTGTCTCTTCCTTCCCAACACCATGACTACAAATGAACACTATTATGCCCACTGATTTCAGATGGGTTTTTGAAATAAATCTAAGGCCCCACGGGTTGTACAGTAAGAATTAAACCAATAGTATCTTCCCAACACTTTACTTGGGTTGTGAGTCAAACCACATTTGTGTGTGTGTGTGTGTGTGTGTGTGTGTGTATGGTGCAGTTACTAAGGAAACTTGTTATAATTCTCAACAGATATTGATGTTTCAATTCATGAACTGCGACCCTTACAAATAATCCCAATAACTTGTCTTTGGATCTGACTAAATTAAAGTTTCTCCACAGACATTGTTTTAGTTTCCAGTATCACTGTTTGCCTGGGCCCAAAATGTAATAATAGGAAATAAGTAAAGCATGTATTTGTCTACAGTTAGTTAGAAGGAAACACATGCCCATTCATGTTCCTTCTGCCTTGGGTGTTTACATTCATTTCAAAATACTTGAGTACCCAAATGGTAAAAACAAATCCTAAGAAGCATATAATCTCCACTTAACTAATATTGGATTCAAGATACATTTGTGGTCAAAATTACACGGCAGGGCATCTGCTTTCCTGTGTTCAAGTCCCTAGTTAACATTATTTGTTAGTTATAATGCATTTCTCTTAAAATATGTGATTGAATTTATAGATAACCACATTTTCATCTTTTCATTCAAATTCATTCTACTTCCTTCTCTTCATTTCTTCATTTTGATATTATTTCTTAAAAAAAAAAAACTACAAACAAATAAGTAGCTGAACCGTATTTCATATATAAGGACACACATGAACATGTCTACTTAAATGTATTAATGTTTATAATCTGTATAGGGCTAGGTAAACTGTTGCTTAGAAGAAAGACGCAATATTAACCAGTACAGTTTCCACTCAACTAAAATAATGAGTACCATGTATTTAGGTCCAACAAACACTGACTCCCTGATATTTAAAGGAATCTTTCCATTTTTTAAAGCTTGAACTTTTTGGTAAATTACAAGGCATCAACTGAGGACTATGGTAAGTGGTAAGTCTGTGAGCTTTTGAAACATGTAAAAAATGTTGCTAAAAGATACATTGTATTCAATTAAGAGACTATAAGCTTATGTTTATTTCACAAGACACCATTTTCAATATATCTCGAATCTCAATATTATGGAGCCTGGTGAACACCAAGCAATTGCTAACATGTTGTTAAAATAGATTTTCCTGTTAATATTAGGAAATGTGTCATTATTAACATCATAAGTACACACTGGTACTTTCTTGGTATTTATTTATTTAGCTTAATATTTGTATATTATTAAGCACCCTTATTTGAGTTTTCTTCTACTCATGTTTTTATATTTTTAATTGGTTATCTATCTACCTATCAATCATCTATCTATTTATTTTCATGTATATGATGTTTATATGTTAGGAACATACATGCATGTGGAGGTCAGAGGACTTTTGAGAGTGAGTTCTCTCCTTCCATGGTGAATTCATAGGATCCAGTTTGTTTCCATGTTTTTATGGCAAGTACTTTTACTTACTTAACTTCATACTCACACTGTTTCCACATCTTGAATCCATTACATTAGCTCGTCACAAATGTCACTTACTTGCAGTTGATAAAGACAAACTAAGTCCTCCTATTATGACTGTCTACCTGTAACTCCTAGCACATTCAGACTATCAAAGTGAACATCAGGGTCACTTCCCAATTCTAAAGTAAGACTTTATCACAGCCAAAATGTCTCTACCTCCCTCAAACTTTTCTGTGTCACTTCCTTTGAGTATTTTTAAATCACTTTAGAAAAGGACTGTTGGATTTGAAGTATCCAAAACCAAGGGACACGCTTTCCCAGAGAACTCACTGGAGAGGACTCGCTGTAATAACATGAGGTTTATTGATACTGGTGCACCAGGGCTCCCTTGTATGTAGGCAAAAGAGCTCCGAATTAGAGTTGGGGGCAGTATTTATACCATATTCCCAGGGCTCATAAAGGCAGTTTTACCTCTTAATCAATAACTACAAGGGCTGATTTTAACAGCTGTTCCCAAGCTTGGTTTCCATTCCCATGCCCGGTTGCTAAGTAACCCAAATTTGCACCTAACAAAGAAGGTCAGCTTAAGTAGCCTCTATTTACCCAGGTTTTACTGTGTTAAGGGCTAATAAACTCCTATCTTGGGTCCTTCTTCCTGGAATGTCTGTTTGAGTCTTTGGAATGTGCTCTTCCCAGGATGTGTCCCTGGAGGAGGTTAATGTTTGAGTTTAAAACTAAAATCAGAGCTTTTTATTAATTTTAAGTTTCTACAGTACAATTGACATATAAAAAACATACACATGTAATATATAGCTATTTACTACATAACAGGGTTTTTCTGATTACACTAAAATATAGTGGAGTGTAAAAATTCTTACCACCCTGTGATGTTGTGGCTGATGTAATATAAGAACATTGCTTTGCTCATGTGTTTGTTATGGTACTGGGATAAACACACTATGCTGCCAATCATATAAAAGCAATACAATACAATCATATAAAGGCAAAACAATAAAGAATAACAGATATAAAGTAGGTTATACTGTCTAGGTTTTTTAAAATATATTCTCTAACGCCTACAGATGAACTAAATCAACTCATAATACCTCTTTCAAGTGATGATCATATATATCCTTAAGAAATTTACAACTGTGCACAGCTGGCTGAGTTTAGTGATCAGAATATATTTGTGAAACCATAAAGGCTATAAAATAACATTTGTTACCTCACAACATTTTCTTCTGATCCTTTATATTGTAACATGGGTTTACTAATATTATTTTATGTGTCAAGAACATTTAAGATCTATTCTTTTACAAATTTTAAGTATAAAATACAACATGAACCATTCTTGTGTAATGAAGACTCTGGGACCAGACAACTAAACAAAAGAAAACTGAGGTGAAGCATTTTAAGTAGTTGATCTAAGTTACAGGAAGAGGTGTGGAGTTTCAACTAACTTTGAATCAGGTCAGCAATATCCACCCCACGCAAACTAAATATGTTTCCTCCCTCACTTTTTCTTGGCTGGCTTTATTGGTCCCTCGCAGTTGGCTGTTCTGTTTGAGTCTCTTGCCTGAGGTGGTGCACAAACAAGTTTCCTGTGGGAACAGGCACTCCCTCCAGCAGAGCAGACTGTGATTGGGGTAAGTGACCTTGTAGCTCCTTGGCAGTAAAAGTGATCTCACCCATTGTTTTCAATTATTGGCTGGAATTTGGCTAGCGTCACATCAGTAGTAATGAGTTTTCCTCTGACAAATAAATCAATAAGGGTTTTTAAATAGGAGGAAACATTTCAAAAGAAAGGAAAACACCATAATTCCCATAGGATAAGAAATTAAATAAATCATTATAAAGCTCTATTTGTATAATCTAATTAAGAATCCACTAGCTTACAGGGTTTACTAACAAGTTGCATTACAGTCTCACATTTTTTTAAATTTAATTGCCTTTTAAAATTGTTATTCATTCTTTGGCTTTAATTCATAATTGTATTGTGCAGTGTTCTTTTCTAATTTTTTTAAACTTCATTATGTGTGAGAATTTATGTTTGAAAGCTACCTTTTTTATTTTGATTACAAATACAGGCGCACATACACTAGTTTCTAACAGGATGCAGTCATAGGAGCATTTCTCAGTAGTACTTACTAGGCTAAAAATGTTTTCAGATAAACAAAATGACTGTGCTATGCTTAGTACAAGAAGCCTCTGTACTGTAAAGTCTTGGAATGCCAACACAATCATGCGTAGTGTAGTGTTCTGGAATAAACAAAGCAAGTTCTTTCAACAAGAAATACACTAGATGAAGATACTCATGTAAACCATATCTACATTTGTTTTTAATGAATATGGAATATAGTAAAAATGTAACTTTAATATTAGCTTCTTATACAAATATAGAACTGAAATATTCACTTCAGGTTTTTTACATCCAAAGTTAATATCCTGCTTAAATTTTTGTCAAGTTTTATATATATTTCAGTGTTACTTGAAAATGGAATAGCCAAAAATACTGACTGTTGTGCTGAGGAGTCTCATATCTTCTCCTTTCAAAGGTTATTCATCATGTACTTGTGTGTATTCAATAAATAAGTAATAAGCACTCATTATTACCTAATCTTCTCTTTGAAAAATCTTTGAATGACATTGATTTTGATGATCTTCTTCCCAATGATTTATATACTCTGAATCTAGCAGTATCTTGCATACACATATTCATGTATCGCTCTGAGTTGAAGAACAGGTACAATATTATGGATTAAGCTTTCTTTGGCTCTTTCTACATGGGGGAATAGTTATCCTTTTGTGTGGTGTATGTTCCATGTTGACTTAGAAATCATCCCAAAATTAAAAATTGTAGTGGACTTTCACTTTGTTCATAGGAGAGGATTGGCTATTTAAACTAAAAAAAAAAAAAAAGTTACATAATCTAGTCATAACAATAATACATGTCTCTTCACATTATTTAGGGATGTTAAAAGAGAAATTAGGCCAAGCAGCTTCCTGGCGTTCCTTTTTAAGGTAAATATTTCTGCTTAGTCTGAGAGAGTATAATGACCTTTCTCAAAAGTGCCTGGAAAGTAAGCTATATGGGACACTAGAGGAATGGTCTTGTGCCACTTGCATAAGACAGAATTAGATTGCCTAGATTCAAGTCAGCTCTAGCACTCATTTAACAAAATCCCCATGTTGCACATGCGAAAGGATTATTGTTAGAATACAAAAAAAATCTATGCATGCAAAATGGCTGTGAAATTGAGAATTGCCATGACAAACAAATGATACTAAAAGATAGCTTTCAAAGTAATTAGATGCTGAAGATCAAAGATTGTTGTTGAACAAAGTAGGAAAGAAGAGAACGTAATAACTTTGCTACTAAGACTTTTTAAATGTTTCAAATGATCAGAATAATATCCATTGGACCAGAACCAGTGTGCATATACTTAAAGATTGTACTTAGATCTATGTATCTTTAATATGCTATAATAAGATTAGGAGTGAAAATGTAATTAAAATTTATAACTATATTTTTTGAAGACCAAAATGTTTTATTAACATTAAAATAATTTTCCAATATTATAGAGTAATTTCATTATATTTAATTCATTATAATTAATTTTATTAATTATAGAGTAATTAATTTGTTAATTATTTATTCATTTTCCATACATTATTTTTATTCTACCCTAGTCACAGAATCTCTGGTTTTACTCACACTAGCCAGAAATGCGGTTCAAAGTTTAGAATATCTAAAATATTATTTAAGAGTTAGTATCTTTATCTGTATTCTATTTTTGTGCACATTGTCATCCTATCATGACAAGTATATTCAAAGGTCCTGTTTGTGGGAATTATGATATTCAAGAAACCCAATGTATATCTGTGGTTGCCGGTGTCACTGAGAATTTTTTACCTTAAAATAAGTTGGTGAACTTCGCATATCACACAGGCTTGCAGTTATTTATTTTTCATATCTGAATTGTTTCATCCAAAATTACTTTAGCACTTCACTTTAACCACTACATTCTAAATAACCTTGGCTATAAAGAAATTTTTGTTCATACTATTCCTTGAAATGCCAGTCATTTGCATCTGCCAAATCCTACATACAGAACTCTCTGACTTGTACAAATTTTCAAAATAACAGAGACTAGCATACAAAAGAAAGACAATTGTTGAACATTTATTACAATTGAAATTTAGAATATTTGTAGGGAGAAGATATGAAAGTAGAATAAGCTACGAATGCTACAGAATTATGTTTTGTTATTGCTTTACAACACTTTTTTTCTTTTTGAGAATTTCATACATGAATCCTTTATTTACATCATATTTATCATACTCTACCCCTCAAGCTCATAACCTCTTTTTAATCATTGTTGGGGAGTATATTCATATATATATATATATATATATATATATATATATATATATTATATGTATATATTAGGTAACTTGAGGAAGCCTTTTAGTGTTGCTCATGTGCATGTGTGTTTAGGACTGGGCACTGGGGTTGGATAGCCTGTCAGTAAGCTTGATCTTGAGAATATGAACTTTCCATCTCTGAAGCATCACTGATTTTCTGTAGTTCTTCATCTAAGGTTGGGGCCTTGCACCAGTGGAAGAGGACATGTCATGTCATTCATTATTGCAACTCATGACATTCAAAGCTGGTAACAGGATCATCACTCTTCTCTGTGGATGTGCATGTCACTTTCTATACTGTGGCATCCAGTAAAGTCTAAAGCTTACAGGTCTGCATCTGTTTGATTTACCCCATGTTCTATGACACAGCTATGTAGTATCTTTAGCAATAGGCTTTCTTTTAAAAATATAGAGTGTATTCAGAGATATAGTGCATCTGGGTCAAATTAAAATTTAAAAGATAATTCTCAATGCTTTCTCCAAGTTTGTAGCACCCAATAGTTCCTTTACCAATGTAAAAATTATTTTTTGTCTTATTTCCCTAACCAGAGGCTTTTGCTGACAGACTCATGCACATCTAATGACATTACATCTTAACTTGAATTTTTAGTTTCTGTGTAGCAAGTCAGTGCATTTCATCATTAAATGATTTATTATTAATGTGTGAATGTTTCTGGAGGTACTTGTGTTCTCATGGGTATGTGTACATGTGTGTGTATGGATGTATGTGCACACTCATGCAGGAATATATGAAAGCTAACATTGATATCTGGTATCTTCCATAATCTCTCTCCACCTTTAATGAGGCAGGGTGTCTTGATAAACTCAGATCAAATTGATTTGGATAGACTAATTGTTCAACTTGCTCTGGGAATCCTCTGTCTTAAGTGCTGGGCTGCTACACTAATCCAGAATTTCCCTGAGTGCTGGGGATTCAACTGCAATTCACCAAGCTCAGAAGACAAATGCTTTTCCTGCTTAGACAACATCCTGGTCATTCACTCTTTTTTAATTTATATGTGGATTGTTTCGTTCTTTAATTTATATGTGTGCTGGTGTATAAAAAGCAAAATACATGTAATTCTTGCTTCTCTTTGTGACATTACATTTTATAGTAACTCATATTCTTTCATAATAACTAAACGTCTTTAATAACCACTGATACTGTCAGCTGTATCATTAATTAGATGACTCCTACAAGTTTTAAGTTTTAAATGTCAGAAAATGTGTTTGCCTTCTGCCACAGCTTCTTCAATTGCAGCTGATATACAGTGCATTCTGGGTAATGCACATCTATTCAATCTCCTGGATTTCCTTAAAGATTTGCATTTTGTCGTTTAATATTGAGCTTACACATTTAATCCATCTAGACCTCACTTGTGCATGTGAGAAATAGCTTTATTTTCCTTAGTCTTTGCTTTGTCTGTATGCCAGCACTGTAGAACTTGAAAAAGGATCAACTCTTCCATATTTACTTGGAATATCACCTTCTCGGGCTGAGTTATTTTTCTGTCCATGCACAATACCATGTATGTTTTCTATAATGACTCTACTGTGTTGTACAGTATAAGCAGTGGTAGGTGCTCCCTCTCCATACACATGTGCAAGTTCTCCCTGGAGAGCCCAAGTTCACACTGAACTTACTAAATAGTCAGGCTTCTCTTGATCTCTTGATCTTCCTGCCTCAGACTCTTCATCGCTGAGATTATAGGCATTTGCTACTGTGCCTCCATCACATGTCTGCCCAATGATCAATACAGTTTTCAGATATAAGAAAAACTGTGCTTTTATTTATAATTGGTACAATTGATGTTTGATAAAAATTATTTATTCCCATCATAATCTTAATAATTTCCACTTGTTGGTCACATGTATTGAATTTTAAAACGATGTAGTTTAAAAGTAGATCCTTAGTTTTTCTCATTACACTTATTTTTACGTGTTTTTCCTTTCTAATATCAAGGCAATTATTAAATGTGTTCCTAGGCCTAGATTTCTTTTAATTCCAAAAACAACTAAATTCCCATGAGTTGTCAGTGTTTCTTTTAAATGTTTGTGTCAGCAATTTCATTTGCATCATATTTTTACTTGCATAAACATTCAACACAAACAACAGTCAGAAATTTTGTTTTGCAGAGGATGTGTTAATTGTACTGAAGTAATTATTTTTAATTATTAGGATCATTTGTGAATTATCCTAGAATAATAAGATAAGAATAAGAATTTTGAAGTAGGATAAGAATTTTGAAAGCTGATGGTAATCAAATTACTTAGAAATGTTATAATATTTGAGTTCTTTAATTTCAAGTAATATGTAAATGCTTGGGGTATTTAAACTCACTCTATCTGTAAATGTATATTACATTATTATAAAATAATATAGGGCAAGAGGCCCTGTAACATTGACTGTTACAGAATCTATGCACACTGAATTCTGTTTAACCAAGTGTAAAGCATTAACAGCTTCAAATTTGTGCTCCATTAGTCACCTAGACCTGTTGGTCTTCAAATAGGATACAAACAGTATATGTAACTGCCCTTTGATTGCTAAGTGAAGAGATCCTTAATAATGGCAATTTTCATTTAACCCTTGGTCCTTTACATGGCCTATTACTTAAAGAACAGCAAGTTAAGCATTCGATCAAAAACATGGTTTCTCTGTCCTGTCCACTTTCTAATTAGATAGATACTAATATATAACAAAGGTAAATACAATGTAAGAAGAAAGGAAGTTAGTAAGAGATGCTGGTAAATAGAATGCTATAGTGCAGTATAAGTGTCATTTGCAACAATAAGAATGTTCAAAATCTAATATCTATTCCAGATGCCTGCTGCTATTCCCTTAGGACAGCCAGAATCAGCATGTTTCCAATAATGTTATGGGGTTGTTAACACAGCTAAGATTTAAAAATAATTGATTCTTTAATGATACATACATGTTTACACACAGGAAGGCAATACTGAGAGTAAGAAAAACAAAATACACAAAAATTTACAATCACTTGGGAAGATTCCTATATCAATTGCAAACAAAAATTTGTTCATGTATCTGGTCATCTCAAATAAAAACAGAAACACATGTATTTAAAGTGTGTGTGTGTCAAAATGATGGTACCGTCATCTTGTTGAAGACAACACTTTAAAAACTCATTGAACATGAAGAAGTTGAGCTTGTGCCTATCTAGAGGCATCACCCATACCAACTAGTGTTCATTGTACTGGAAGATACTCTGCACACTCTCAAAGGAGAAAGGGAAACACCAACCCAGCTGAATATTCTTCAATCTACGATGATGACCATGCTGCAGGACAATCATGTAATATTGGTACAAATCATGTAGTACCAACTAACCAATATCTGATTGGATTTAAGACCCACTTCATGAGGTAAAACCCATTCCTGATACCCTCAGGTACCAAGAAGCCAACTATATAGGCCAAGGATCTAGGGGCAAACCAAATACCACTGTTCTACTCAAAGAGCATATCAGTTAAATGACTCCTAGTGACATTCTTCTGTGTCCATAGATGAGTGTCTCACTCACCCTCATCATAGAAGATTTCTCCTGCAGTAGATGAGAACTAATACAGAGACTCACAACTTGACAGTGTGCAAATGAGGACCTTGGAACACACTAGGTCTACTTGAGATGTCTCCATAAATTCCTTTTCCTTAAAATTCAGGGAACCTCCTGAAAAAGGAAGAAGAAAGGGTGTAAGAGACAGAGGGGGTCAAGGATACAAAGGAAACAAGGCATTTAAATATAGCAGGACTTGTGCACATTTAAACTTACAGAGTCTATGGCTGCATGCACTGAGCATGCCCAATTCTGGGCCAGATGGGATCCCAGAGTTGAGACTGGAAAGAGACACAAGCCCCCATACCTGACACAGAAGCTATCTCTAATTGATAACCTCTCACAAAGGAAAATTCAGTTTCCTCCAACAGAATCTGGGTACACAATCCATCCTTTTTCTCCTCATTTTTATTGAATATTTTATTTATTTTTACATTTCAAATGTTAACCCCTTTCTTGTTTTGCACTCTGAAAATCACCTATCCCATCTCTGCTCCCCCTGCTTCTATAAGGGTGTTTTCCCACCCACCCAACCACTCCTGCCTCCACACCCTAGCATTCCCCTACACTGGGGGAGTAAACCTTCACAGGACCAAGGGCCTCTCCTCCCATTTGATTCCTAACAAGGCCATCCTCTGCCACATACACAGCTGGATCCATGGGTCCCTCCATATGTACTCTTTGGTTGATGGTCCTTGTTGGACATCAGGGGGAGGAGCGGCCCTTTGTCCTGTGAGGGTTCAATGCCCCAGTGTAGAGGAATGCCAGGGTGGGAAGGCAAAAGTGGGTGAATGAGTAGGGGAGCACCCTCATAAAGGCAGGGGGAGGGAGATGGGATGGGGGTTTCTGGAGGGGAGACCTGAAGAGGGGACTAACATTTGAAATGTAAATAAAGAAAATATCCAATAAAAGAAAAAAAAGAAAAAAAGAAAAAAAGAAAAAAAGAAACACACACACACAAATACACACATATGATTCTAAGATACACACAGACACACTCATGCAGGGGAATGGGCACATGCACACACAAACGCATACACACACATGTTCAAATTAGTGTAAGGACAAAAACAAATGAAGAATACTGCTTTGAACTATATACCAGATCCAGTTTGTATTTATACATTTCCTTAAAAGGCAGAGCAAAGGAAAAACTGTGACAACTTAACAATGAAATGACAACTTAAAAAAAAAAAAACTCTAGAAACTAGTAATACAGAAAAGTTATGTATGTTTAATGAATCAGAAAATGCCTATTTGAAATTATGGTTTAAAGATACAAGTCACAGACTACATGAAGCTCAAGAAGAAAGAATACCAAAGTGTAGGTACTTTGGTCCTTCTTAGAACGGGGCACAAAATACCCATGGGAGGAGATACAGAGTATGGAGCAGAGACTGAAGGAAAGGCCATCCAGAGACTGCCCCACCTGGGGATCCATCTCATATACAGTCACCAAACCCAGACACTATTGTGGATGCCAAGAAATGCATGCTGACAGGAGTCTGATATAGCTATCTCCTGAGAGGCTCTGCCAGAGCCTGACAAATACAGAGGCAGATGCTCACAGCCAACCTTTGGACTGAGCACAGGGTCCCCAATGGAGGAGTTAGAGGAAGGACTCAAGGAGCTGAAAAGGTTTGCAACCTCATAGAAAGAACAACAATATCAACCAACCAGACCCCCCTGCCCCTGAGCTCCCAGGAACTAAACCACCAACCGAAGAGTACACATGGAGTGACCTATGACTCCAGCCTCATATGTAGCAGATGATGACCTTGTCGGGCATCAGTGGGAGGAGAGACCCTTGGTCCTGTGAAGGCTTGATGCCCCAGTGTAGGAGAATGCCAGAATGGGAAAGTGGGAGTGGTTGGGTGGGTGGGGAAATCCCCTCATAGAAGCAAGAGGATGGGGGATGGGATAGGGAGTTTCCAAAGGGGAAACTGGAAAATTTACATTTAAAATGTAAATAAAGAAAATATCTAATAAAAAAAGAAAGAAATTATGGTTTATATCAAAACATCACAAAGTGGTAAAAAAGGGTTTGTTCAATAAATAGTAATATGGCATCATTACAAAGAAGAATTTGGTGCCAATATTTTTAAATACATAATTTTTATGTGAATTGGTATTTGCCTACCTATATGCTTATGCACCACATTCAGTGCCTGTGGAGAGACAAATAGGCAATCGTATCATCTGGAACTGGAGTTACCAAGAGTAATTAGCTCTTATTTGGGTGCTGGAAACTGACCTGATTCCTGTGTAAGAACAAGTGCTATTAACCATTGAGTTATATCCCTAAAATTTTTATAATTTTATAATTCTACTCTGTTAGTGCTATGTTACATATTTTAAAATAATAGTGAAGAAAATAAAACATAAATATTATCTAATTTATGAATTATTTTCTCTCCTAAACTATTATAATGTGGAAATCACAGCACCCAAAATTACAAATTATTGAGGCTACAGTCTATGAGATCAGGCCAATCAAGATTCAAATGACCATTCTTCCATTTATTTCATGCTGACTACATTACTATAGTTGCTTTATATTATAAACTGCCAAGCATAGATTGTCAAAAGTACATATTCTTAAGATGACAAAAATCTTAGCAGGTGTCTTAGTTTGGGTTTAATTACTGAGAAGGGACATCATGACCGAGGCAACTCTTAAAAAAGAAAACATTTAATTTTGGGGGTGCCTTACAGTTTCAGAAGTTTAGTCCATTATCATAATGACTGGAAGCATGGCAGTGAGCTGGCTGACTTGATTCTGGAGAAGCCTAGAGTTCTCTACCTTGATCTGAAGGCAGCCAGAAGGAGACTCTGAATCATACTGACCAGGTTTGAGTAAATATATGAGACCTCAAAGCCCCACTTCTACAAAGAGACACTTCCTCTAACAAGGGTACACCTCCTCCAATAAGGACACACCTCCTAATAGTGCTATCATGGGCCAAGCATATTCAAACCACAACAGCAGGCAAGCCTGCCACCAAGTCTATTGATCTCAGTTTGATTCAAGGATTCCACATGGTGAAAGGAGAGAATTAACTCCCTCGAAGTTGTTTTCTGACCTCCATATGAATGCTATCACGAGCACATGTGTGCACACAATAAACACACAAGCAAGCAAAGAAACACAAATAAAGTGGATACATGCTTGTGTTAAGGAGAGAGGATCAAAAAATTCGAAGTCCATTCATAAATAGCAAATGAACACATTATATATCAAAATGTCACACAAAATGTATTAAGAGCTATAAGTGAATGAATTAGAAAACCAGTGAGTCATTGTTAGCTGTATGCACTGCAGTCTACCACAGCCTCGGCACAAGCTTGGATCCCATAAAGAAATATACCTGGAGAGCAGTCTTATTCTACCAGAGGACACTTCCCACAGATGTCCAAGGCCTCCCCAGTCACTACTCAATGCCTAGAAAGCTCTAAATGGTCTCTAACTGAAAACAAAATCAAACCCCAAAACTCTTGATACAAACTTAGGACGACTACAACCCTGAGCTGCATTCAATTGTGTTTCTATCCCCTCTAAGCTTCATACAGTTTCTCCTGCCTTATACCCTCTAAGCTGTGTGTGGGAAGAACTTGGGCTATAAAATAAGCTTGGTGAAGCTTCAAAGTCTTCATCTTTCTAGCCTCTGCCGTCTTTTCAACAGAAAGTCTTACTCTAAGAAGGTTGAGTAGAATATAATATTTAACTTGATTAGTTACCTTCTCTGAATATTTAATAATTATATTATTGTTACATGTTGTGGTAAATCTCTAACCCAGATAAGACCAGTCAAAGAAAACACAACTCAATAATTATGAATATAAACTGCACGCCTAGATTAGGCACATTTACCACTACACTATTCTATTCCCCAGCTATGAGATCCCTTATAACTTGCATTTTTTCTTGGCCACATGCTTCTCCTCCATTGTCCTTCTACCTCCTGCTTCTCTGTCATCTTCCTCCCCTGTCCTATTTTAATTCTGTTGCCTTCCTCTTTCCCTCCTCCCCCAAGCCTTTTTTCTCTACCTCCCTTTCTATTACCCAATCACTGGCTCTAGCCTTTATTTTACAAATTAAGGTGGGCAGAACATTTCATGAGAAGTCACCTGTGTACTGATTCACTCCTCCTCTGTAGCCCCTCCCAGGAAAGCAGAATTACTAACAAAATACAAGGTCAGGGCTATTCACAACAGTTACACTCTGATATTTCAGTATCAGTATTAGCAATATGCTATTTAAAATTTACTGTCTGTTTTGCAAAGGCAAATATATTCAGCCTTCTCCACAAAGTTTCATTTTCACTGTTTTTCATCTCTTGATGACTTTGTTTCTCCTCAAATTAAACTATAATCCACAATTAATTAAAATATGCATCATATTGTATATCATAATGGGTCTTATAATAAATTATCAGGGTAAACAACTGAAAATTTAATATGATTAATACAACAAATGAATGCGTAAAGATTTCCTAGGCTGATAAAGGAAAGTTAGCAGCATCCCAATTTCTTTAACTGTTTTTAAGGATATAATTACAATATAATTATATTCTTTGTATATATTCAATTTCATGTTAGCCTTCAGTTAGAATATGATCTTGTCAGTGTTCTTTATGTAGTGTACATACATAATGTTCTATTGGTTTGAGACTGTGGTATTACCTTTACAATCTAGGTGACAATAGTCCAAGGACCCAGCTTTGCTCTTGTCCAGAAGTCCCTTAGCTCCAAACTATCAACATCAAATATCCTGGCCCTCTTTCGCTCCAGTTGATTTATTAGCATAAAGACCAAAAATTACGTGTTGGAGTTCATAGCTGCCAAATAACCAGAAATACTGTGTTGGAGTGTAAGCATTTTTGGTTGGGAAGTTAAATTATTTTATGGCAGAATTTAAAAAGTCATCAGATTTTCCAAGTGTATCATAGAGTGAACATTTCTATCCTATCTTTCAATTCCCAGAATTTTTTCACTTTGAGATAATTAGCAACATTTATATGTTCCTCTCAATATCACTGAGTATTTCCCAGGTAGCAAATTTACTGAAATTTGCCTTGACTTCTTTCTCTTTCCATACTATTAATTATTCTGTGTCATGGGATGCACTCCAGGATCAGCCAGTGCTGACACAGTTATCCAGTTGCTTTCACCATTTTGTTGAAAAAAAAAAAAAAGGTCTCTATTCAGGATAGGAATAGATTATAACTGTATACTATGTCTGTGACTAGACATTGTGTAAATTCCTAGAGATGATATTGCCAGAAAAATGGTAGAAGAGTAGGAAATAATTCCTTGTTCCAGTGAGATCAAACTGCTGCCTCTTGTAGGGTCTGGGTTCGATTTCCAATCTATCATTGTTTATAAAATTGAACCACAGTATGTGGTGGTTTGCATAAATCAAGACTTACAGCAACTGCTCAGATAATGGAACTCAAGATGTGTTTATCCATTACATTGGAATGAAGTACATTCTGTATCATCATTATTACAAGCCTAGCTAGCACTTCCAGGAGCAATGAAATGAGGTGATTGGAGAATGCAAAGATTGACTAATGTCAATCACAGGAAAGGGTACTATGCTTCCAAGGTATGACTGCACAAAATCCTACCAAGGACTTGTCTGTAATTATTCCAAGGACATATGACATGACAGCCAAGTTTAAAGTGCCTGGCAGGAAAGCTAGGATGAACTAAAAATACATTGGTTTTACTTTTTGTGTCATCCAGTCATGCCAATTTATACTGTTTATTTAGTGGATCATATTCAAACAGCTAAAGAATTTGGGTGTGGTGTTACCTCTCATATAATTCAGACACTCCAAGGCTACGGCAGAAGGATAGTCAGTTTGAGGCTACTCTAAACCACACGGAGAGATACCTTCTCATAAGATCCTATCTCAAAACAAACACACTCAAACAAAACACAGACAAATGCCCATATATTTCTTGTAATACTCAAAGAGTTTCAGTAAGCGTCATGTCTCCCTTTTAGTACCTAGAGAAACAAAATATTGTCATTTGTCCTTGAAGAGTAATAATACCCCTAATTGTGGGAAATCCAGACCCGTTGCTGTGTGGCTCTTTCCATTCATATCAGATCGGATCCTCATTTTTAGGATTCAGTTTACTCTAGTCTCTATATATTGCTACTCTAATTACGACTTTATTCACAGACATGCATCTCTACAAATACTAAGGGGGATAGATATTAATATGCATAGAATCGCTGCTGCCTGGCAGTGTCTAGAGGTGTTTGATAGGAAGGAATGGGAAAATGCCCCATGCTATGTGATCACAAGGAGAAAAATACAAAAGAACAACTGGCTTAAAAGATGGTCCTCATTACTTATAAAGAGGAAAATATAATCAAAACAATGAAAATCTAGGAGGTACTTGTCTCTATTCTAGTTTAAGCAATATATGCTTGTGTTTAAGCAATACATGTGTGTTTAGCTTAAATGTATATATTCATGTGTTATATGTACATAATGATTTATAATATAAGTTGTGGATTACAACATGATGAAATGGAACACATACACTAACACAGGAATTACAAATTAAGATTGTCCCATTTGAGAACCCTTCGGTGCTACTGTTAAAATGTGTGGTGCTGGAGTTGAGAATGCAGCCTGGTGATTGAGCCCTCATGTATCATACACACAGTTTCTGGGTTCCATTCTTACCTCACTAGAAGAGTTGAAAATATGATCAAATTATATTAATTTCTGCTACTGTTGCCAATGATGACTGACATGTATATACTCAAATAAATATCTTGTCTGCTAAAGTTTCTTTTTAAAGATAGATTTGCACACATCTCTAGGAAATACATATATAAATCATAAATACAAACATTTGAGCCTTCAGTTGATAGTGACTCCCATGCTTACTGGAATACTATAAAGGCAAGAGGAAAGACTAGAAATTGATTCATGAAGTACCTTTTGTGAAGAAAGTTGATGATTCCACCACAAGCATCTAGAGAGAGACCTTTCCTTGGGGCCTATCTTCTGCCTGATATCTAGGAATCTGGGAGAGTCAGACCTTCCCAACTAATATTTTGATGACTGGCAGAATGTTGTCATCCTTTGCCAAGCCTGAAGTACATCTTACACAAGCAGAATGCCCTCAGGGAAGAGTCCTTCATGAAGAACACATTGTGGTAAAGGAAGGCAATATAGGATCATTTAGAGAGCTGTCAAACGGGAATAATTTTGTACCTTTCCCTTTGACTACTCAAAAAATAACAGCATGAGGTTGAGGGTATTTCCTGAAGGCTTCAAGATTCTTGAGAAATGCAAGGTTGTGAGCACATCTATGGCTACACAGTCCGTAGCAATAATTCCATAAACTTGGATTAAATATGCACATACATATGTGGTTTTTGTTAAACCTTATGGCAAGTCATAGTAATATTATCCTAGATTGACCTATCTTCAACACTCTCCTATGTTTATGTATATTATTTTACTTTTTAAAGTATAAAACTAGATGAATTGTATTAAATATTATTAAATCAATACTTTTATAAGATAAATATATGAGTACAAATGCATCGTAATGTTGTAGGCAAATAATAAGGTTTACTCTCGAGTAGGACATTAAATCACTGAGGATAGATATAATTAATATTAATGTATTTGATCATTAATATTTATTATTGTATAAATATTTAATTTACAGTAATTATTTTGCAGGCAATAAAAAAGGCCTCTTGCTTTAATACACAATAATATTAGAGTTAATTCACTTTTAAAAATAGCTTTGTTATTCAGTTATAATAGATTATATAGTATAGTAAAAATATAATACTGTAATTGATTTGACCTCCCCAAAATGAAGATCTATATATTTTAAATGTCATGTGCATATAATTCATGTATTATCTTTTTCTCTGAAGTAAAAATTTACTTCAGTTTTTCTTGTACTTAAATGTCAATTTCATTAGATTTTCTATAACACTTGAAAAATATTCAATAAAGAAAAACTTTTAATTAAGAATATCTTCCCAGTTTTAACAGATGTGTACTGAAGGCTGAAACATGATGTTCACATTTATGATTACTCAAGACCAGATTACTCTTTGATTTAAAAGCCAAAACTTACATATCTTATATGTCAAACAGGCTTTTAAACAGTGAATCTGGCCTGCCTTCACTATTAGTCTCCCTTAAGCATAGTCTTCTATGTAACTGTAATTGAAACAAGAGATCCTTTCCATTATAAAAGTACATTTGAGATTACAAAGTGCACATATTGGAGCACAGGGGAAAGGAGCCATAGGCTAAACATACTACCAACAGTAGGCAACTTCCATTTAATGGAACAAATGTCCTAGCGGGGACTTCCATACAGCTGAAATGGCTTTTCATTTGTCCACTTTACTACAATTTATTTGAAGATGTTGATTTTTAAATCCTACTTCTGTATTTCTGTCTTGAGCTTTTTGATTCCTTTGAGAATGTATTAGAGAATGGCAAACAGAATTATCTTCTTTCAAATGATTTCGATTTCCCATTTCTCTCAGTGCAGAAAGAACCAAGCATATAGTGTTTTTATCCTATTTGCATACTTCAAGAAGTTATTAAATGGATATTGAGGGTTGGGTAAGCCATTTTAAAGTACTGTCTGTTACTCAAGAACTCTCGGTATACTCCAATTTCAAGGCTTGTCTCCACTTTTATTACAAATAAAATGCTTTTTACTACCTTCACCTACAACATTCATGAAGATTTCTTCTTGTCTGCATTATGTAGTCTATCAACTGAGCATTGCTTTATATTTATTCTCTATATTGAAGCAGAATAAGATAATGACTAAATAAAACCACACTGAAATTTTTGAGACAGTATAAAAGCCTACAGTAGAATAAGTACTATTTCATATGCAGAGTTAGAGGAAAGGAATCAATAAATGACCCAGAGTACCTTTCTGCATTAAGAGAGGTAACACATTTTTAATAATCTTATATATTATTAAATTATTTCACAAAATGTTGACCTATTGAGTATTTACAGTGTTATAATAATTTTTGAGCCACTGGAAAGTGGACATCCTCATAAAAGAATTTGATGCAAAAACAAAGAATAATCCACTTTTACATTAAATACATTAAGGCATTATTTTGAAAAGCTACACAGTGCTGGTATTATACAACAAATATAATTCCTAGGGGATAAACAGGAAGAAAGCTAACTGATGATATTCTGAAATAAAATTTCAAATGCAGACTCTACACTCTGTGTAAAACTTAAATGTAACTGTCAGTGTGCTAAACCATCCTATGTGGATTATTACAGTAGGTATGCAAAATCTACAATTTTTGTATATTAATTTACATTCAGTATCTTACATGTTCTCTTATTAAAATTGGGAATAATGAAATCTTCACAGGCTTTATCAAGTGTTTGACAGACGTATGTGGCCAGAGGTAAAGAGGGAATCAGGGGCTGTAGAGAAACAGGCAGATCATCAATAAAAGGATGATCATGCAAACAACATTCTGTACTTGTGAGACAAATAGAGTTAGCCATGAAAGTCAGGTGGAAGGATTCCGATGCAGGCATCATAGTCCAAGGCCTCCACTGTGGATTTCCAAATAGAAGACAGAAGGGATGTTTGTAGACATGTCAGAACTGCTAATTTTTCCTGAGCAATATGAGGTAGTGCCTTCAAAACCCATCAGAAGACAGAATGTCCATTCATGACTTTATAAATGAAAATGGAGATTTTGTGGTGCTTTGGACCAGTGCACAATATCATGTTTGCAATGATTTGTTACTAAATTGCACAGCAATGGTTTGACAATGAAGAATCATGAGGAATAAGAAAACCAAAGCAGGGCAGTTTTATGGAATGATGCTCGGAACAGTCTGGGAGTCAATGTGTTTACACTAATAGAGAAAGGAATCATGGGCATATTCTTTTGCTTTTCTACTGCTTTGATGAAAATTCTATGACTAAAATCAGAAGGAAAGAGTTTATTTGCCTTACATGTTTCAATTCATTGTTGAGGAATGCCACAACAGAAGCCCAAGGCAGGAAATAAAGCAAAGACTATGTAAGAACACTGCTTGGCTTGCTCCCTATGACTTGCTCATTCTATGTTTTCATACAGCCCAGCAGCATCTGCCCAAAGGTAGTACCACCCACATTAATCAATAAAATGCCCACAGACTTTCTTGTAAATCAATATGAGGCAGTTACTCAATTGAGATTTCTCTTCCAAATATGTCTACACGTGTGTCAAGTTTACAAAAATTAACCAGCACATGGGGCCAGGATGGTGGATCACTGGGTAAATTACTTACTGCATAAGCATGTGGTACTTAGTTCAGCTCCACAGTACTCATGTAAACAGCTAGGTAGCCACTACTACTCTGGTGGCTGAGCCAATCCATGAAGTCCACTTTGTTGAGAAACTCTGACTCAGGTGATAAGGTAGAAAGCTTTAAAGGAAGACACCCAATATTGACCTCCAGGCACACGGGGACATATGTACACACAGAGAGGCATAAAAAGAAACAACTATCATGCCTACAGTTGTTTTAGGTTAGGTCTTGTCTATAGGTGTTTTTCCCTGAGTTTGAAAAATTATAAAGAAGAGACAGGGTAAATATTATTCAATTTGTGGTCAAAATTAAGAAAGTGTAAGATGATTTTTCAATAATTACATTTGCCTTCTTAAAATGTTATGAGTTATGAATTACATTTTATGATTGGATTTCTATAATAACATAAATGGAGTAAGCATCTGTGTTCCAATGTTGTCCAATCAATTAAAAATGAAAACTGTCCCAGCCAATGCAGAGAAGAATTTGTTGTCATTATCCTTGTCCTAAAACTTTTTTGCTTCTTTTTTTCTTAACTCAGAGATATGATAATCTTTCTCTGCCATTTGCCATAAAAATTACATGACTATCCAATTTTCAAATAAATATTTGGTTATCCTAGTTTTAAATACAACTGTCAAAGAAAATGCAAAATACAAAAAACTACTAACACAAAATATACAGGAAATCCAAGACACAATGAGAAGGCCAAACCTAAGGATAATACATATAGATGAAGGGAAAGACTCCCAACTTAAAGGACCAGTACATATCCTCAACAAAATTATACAGGAAAACTTCCCCAACCTAAAGAAAGAGCTGTCCATAAATATACAAGAAGCCTACAGAACTCCAAATAGCTTAGACCAGAAAAGAAACACCTCCCACCACATAATAATCAAAACATCAAATGTACAAAACAAAGAAAAAATACTAAAAGCAGTAAGGGGAAAAGGTAAAGTAACAGATAAGGCAGACCTATAAGAATTACACCAGACTTCTCACCAGAGACCATAAAAGCCAGAAGATCCTAGACCGATATCCTACAGACCCTAAGAGAACACAAATGCCAGCCCAGACTACTATACCCAGCAAAACTCTCAATAAATATTGATGGAGAAACCAAAATATTCCATGACAAATCCAAATTTACACAATATCTTACCACAAATCCAGCACTTCAAAGGATAATTGGTGGAAAACTCCAACCTAGAAAAAGCAAGAAAGTAATCTTCAAACAACCCTAAAAGAAGGTAACTATACAAACATATATCTCCACTGCCAATAAATACTTGATTCTTAAACTATCCCCCATAGTTTCTTATGCTTCTTGATTAGTTCAAGCATTACAAATAGAATTCTTACAGGCAAAATTCCTAACTGCTAAAGAGTAAGAACTGCCAAAATTAATAATATTATTTTGTATCGTTTCCACTGACTTAAAGGGAGTTTTTACCCTATTTCTGAAAACAGGTTACAGTTTTTCACTCAGAGTGCTTTGGGAGTTTGCCATAAAATTTCACTAAGGTGTACTGACTGTACCAGCATGGCAGATGGAAACTGCTACATGCAAACATGTTCTGTGTGTGAAAGAATGGGAGATTTAGCATTGTCTTTTTCAGTATTGCCTCATTGCTATAGTAATTTATCCCGTTACTAAGCACACATCATGCTGCTATCCCCGAACTCAGCTGCTGACCAGGAGTGTGGCCCTCAGCGTTAATAGGGAACATATGATCACTCCAGCTGGCAGGTGACATCAGCTGGCAATAGTCCCAAACATCTCAACAAATGATTTTCAGATATTAAAGCAAGGCAAAGACCTCTGTCTTTCTTAGAAAAAAAAAAATGGTTTTAATGTGCATGCATTTGCTTTCACAGACATTATTATGTCTGTTTTGTTAATTCTGTTAAAGAAACAGACACTTGATAATAAAATTCAGGGAACCTGTAAAAGTGTTCATACAAATTAATATAAAGATTATACATTCTCTAATGTATAATACAAAATGATATAAAGATTATACATTACAGAATATATATATCAATTTGTGTATATCAACATGATTTACATTGAAGATAGAATTTCAACTTGAATATACTTACACATGAACAAATTCTCTAAGCAAATTTTAATCTACAATATGAATTAATAAGAATTTAGGTTGATTGGTTACATTATAAAAGCTTAGAGCATATAAGATTATTGAAGAAAGAAACTTTGTAGACCTTCTAGTAACATGTAATTCAACCATATAAATAAGCAGCTGAGGTGGAGTCTTTGTTAGCTAATCAGAGCTGTGTAGCACAGGATCAGCAGGTTAGGATGGTCTTGGGTCTCTTGACTTTGACCAAAGCATTCATCATTTTCTGACATTCTACAATTTGGGAACCAGGAGAATCTGAGAACCCTTCCACTCATTAGTATTGAAAAAGCCTAGTATGAAAAATATGTATGTCTTCTTAGCATTGTATTGTAGCATGAAATCTCTGAGTGTAAAATTGATATCTATAATATGAGCTTAAGATGTAGAACTGTGGGGATAGCAGCCAATTGGCAATCTTGGTACAGGAGAAAAGTGTGTCTACCATGAAACACATATCACTTACTTTTTTCTCTACTTTTATACTTTGCTAGCCAATAATGAAGTACTCATTTGTAGGACATGACATTTCATGACACACCATGAATGAGCAGTCTGACAAGACAAAGTCTTCAAGCCTGGGCATTTTGTATGACAGAAATTAAATGATTTTTTAAATATTCACATCAAATTATATTTTTCATGTTGTACATATAGCAAGGTTTTCTAATATTATGTGACAACTATGTACAATTCCTCCTGTACAGAAAACCCTCCAGTGAACTAAGAAATGTCAATGAATTTATAGAAGGAAAACTTGATCTCTAATAGAATATAAATATTTTAAGTGCTTGCTACAGACTAAATCTAAAAGGGTTAAAACTTGCCTTGTTATATTGTTTATAGGCAACGTATCCGTAAATGTCAAATGATTCGTATTTAGGAATAGTTAGAGACTCCTCATGGATAGGAATTCTCATGGAGTCAGGGATTAACTTGTGTGGGGAGGGTGCTATAGATGGGTTGATTGTCAGGAATCCAACTCCTACAGCTCAGAGCTTTGAAAACTCCCTGTGCGTTAGGGTCAGAGTTTTGAGATTTTAATTTTGTTTCATTTCCTACTGATAAAATTACATGGTCCTACTCTGTCTAGTGTGTCCAGTTTGCAGTATATACTACAGTCAACTTACTAGTCAGTTGAGTCCTCTGAGTATGCAATGGGAATTTGCATCTATTAACGTCTACAGAATGGCCTCAGAACCTGTTTTCAACTGATACAGGAAACCTATCAAAAATCTCTTGCTTTCAATATGTGGAACACATTCTGCCTACCAACAATTCCGATGAAAT
Organism: Arvicanthis niloticus; assembly: GCF_011762505.2. Classification (NCBI taxonomy): domain Eukaryota; kingdom Metazoa; phylum Chordata; class Mammalia; order Rodentia; family Muridae; genus Arvicanthis; species Arvicanthis niloticus. The sequence continues at coordinate 48,743,385 of NC_047672.1, forward strand.
TTTTGCATGAAGTCAGAGAGCTAGACCTGATGTTTCCCAAAGGTACTTGCAGCCAGGTGTCTGAATGTGATATAGACTCTGCCAGCTACTACCCATTCCAGTGCTGGGTTTGGCTTCTGAGCTTAGGGCAGGAGCAAGAGGCAGCACATCTATTTCATGGAACAGCTGGTGCCAGAACCAGCAGAGCTTCTGGTAGGCATTGAAAACCTCATAAACCAGAGAAACGAGAAACACCAATGCAATTCTTAGTGCTGAAAAATGCTTGAGAATCTTTGCATAGCTTTCTGCTCTCCAGATTCTTAAAGGATTTTGGTTAAATTACCCATCTGCTAACAAATTCTTATTCAGTGTGAGATCTATTCATATTTGAATATTTGTAAGGAAAAGGGCTTCATAGGCACAGATTCAGTTGACAGATGTAAATACTGGCTGCCTTAGGTATGAGGAGTGAATATAGGTAAAGCATCTCTATTGTTACCCATGTAGATCTCATGAGGAATTTTTTTTTTTTTTAAATTCGGATTCTAGTTCGGTCATTTAAAAGGATCTTTGGGGTCTTGTGTATAAAAAGATCACATTTATAAGCAATGGTGTGTTGGTCCACAGCCCGAATGCAGAAGCAAACCCAACTTTTTACTAGGCCACATGAACAACTTCCATTAGCAGAGCTACAGGCTGCCATGTTTTGCTAGAGTTCTGCTGTTCTGAGATAATCTAACATTAACTATAACCTCTTTTATCTTTCTCATTTTTCAGTATTAGAAACTATGATATAAAATAATTTTAATATATTCAGATCTATAGATATAAACAGGAAAGAGGGAGGCACAGAAAAGTGAGAGGAAGTTAAGAGAGACAGACAGAGTGAGAGGGGAATTGGGAGAAAGTAATTTCAGAGCAGAGGCATTCACAAATACATGTTTCAGTGGCATAAATGAAGACATGTATTTTCCTTGCCTGTAAAAAGCCCTTTTTATATGTTTGTGCATGCACTGTGTACATTTGTGTGTGCGCACATGCATTTTCATGTGTACTCACATTTATGTCCATTTCTGTGAGTGCAGGTGTACATAGGACATAGCATGCATTTGGAAGTCATAAGACAACCTTTATCCTCACCATCTGCATTTCTTATTTGAGACAAGGCCTCTTTCTTGTTATTCTTTTGCACATGACAGACTACTGGCCCCACAAGCTCCCAGGATTCCTAGGCCTTCCTCCTCCCATCTTGCTGAATTATAAGCATGTGCTACCTACCTATGTTTACATGAGTCTTGAGGATTTAAACTCAGGCACTCATGCTTAGCTGTCCTCTCTCATTCTAAGGGCACATGCTTTTTTGTTTGTTGATTTGCTTGTCTGTTTGTTTGTTTGCCAGTAGCATATGATACCAAGTTTTCAATCTATTAGTTTTGACTACTTATCTAGAGGAAGATAATCTCTGCAGGTGCTGTTTGGAAGAAGGACAATCAGGATGTGCTTGGTGGCTTTCTAAAAATTATCTTCAATACCACGATCATCAGACTTTGCTTAGAGGCAAACAGGGTGGCAGGTAGAGGATGGAGACCCACAGTCTAGGCTACTACTTTTACTCAGTGGGTGGTGAAATGAATGAGCAGAACCTCAGGCTGCCGGAGACACCAAAGACTTATTTTATCTTCTGATGACCTGTGGCCTTTGTTACCACATGGTAATGTTTGAACTCAATGTTAAGAAAATGAGAGTCTTGGAGGTGTCAATTTAAGAATATAAAGAATAGCAGTGGCATTTCAGAAAACTTAATGTGCTGCCTTCAGAAGAATGTATTTTCATGAGCACAATAATCAATCACTAAATGGGCTACCAAGTGGGAGGGTCTTTGCTCTTTATCTTTTGAGAAAGTTTTTTTAACACAAATACTCTCTTGCTAGTCAGTTTCCAATATTTATCTGGATCCACTCTCTAGTAAAAGACGTCCTGAGTCTCATCGGCTTCTCTCTCTAAGTCAGAGTTTTGTTCTAATCAGTCCTGGCCATCTGGTTATCCTAAAGACACCATACAGATGGAAGAAAACTGTCCCAGTGACTGTAGTACCCTCTCCCCAAGCATCACCTTTCCATGTCTCACTTTATGCTCTTCAAGAAAAATAAAAAACCAAACTGTATTTATCCTTTGATCTCTATGATATCAGCCTTTGCTGGCCAAGATAAAGCAAGTAATGCCTGAAAATGAAAGATGAATAATCTACTAGTCATGAATGTTCCTGTGGTTCAGTTTAGTTTCATTAATAATCATGAAATGAAACAACTAAACATCAGTTTGTTTATAATTCATCTGTAAAGCCTATGTAAAAAGCACAAATCTACAATGAACCCAGGTGTGACAACCCTCCTATTTCTCTGTGACTTTGGCTCTGAGCTTATAATTTACACATACATACATACATGCATACATACATATATACATACATACATATGCCATTCAAGACTTTCAGCAAAACCCTGATCCTTAATTCTGAATGAATTCCTCAGATAAGATTTCCTACTGGATGCATTCTAGTTTTATCTCTATCAAGTAAGGATATGAATGTTAAGATATTTATGAGTTGCTAGAAAACTGATTCTTCTTCGTTGTTGGTTTAGAATTGACATGTTTGCCTGACTCAAAGCTAAATGCTTCTAAGATGTTTAATGATTTCTTCCCTCCTTTTAACTCCTGCAATCCACCAGGTCATAGAGTTTCTAATTCCTCTTCTTTCATAGTTCATAATATTTTAGTGGGTGCTGCTGTTGCTGACACCCTCGTAAATGCTTTCAGCAGAAATATCTATCCTCATTGGTACCATTACTTTCTAGTCATATGGTATGGAGGAGACATAAAGACTCTATTACTGCATCTATAAAATAAATTGCATTCAAATAAACCTAGCAGGGAAAAGACACATAGGTTGTTTGTATGATGCCTATATTAAGTAAAGTCTGAATGACTGAAAATTTGCATGCTTCTTTATACCTGTTTAGGTACAAATGCATGTAGGAGCACATGTACATACGTGCATGTTCATGTGAAGTTTAGAATACAACCTTTTGTGTCATTCCTCATCCTGAGGTGCATGCACCTTTCACTGGAACAGTGCCTCTCAGTGTCCTTAACTTGGCCCAATAGTTTAGACTGGCTGGCCAGCTAGCACCACAGAACTCCTAATATCTGCCATCCCATGTATGTACCACCATGTCTAATATTTTTAAAACTTGAGTTATATGGAGAAAATTCAAAGCAAGCAAATTACACACTAAGCTATCTTTCCAGCTCTGGCTGAAACATTCTCTCTTTTTTTCTTTTTTCTTTTCTGTGTGTGTGTGTGTGTGTGTGTGTGTGTGTGTGTGTGTGTGTGTTTTCCTCACTCATCCCAAGAGGATGTTCCCCAAACCCCTGCCAGGTCTCCCCATTTCCTGGGGCCTCAAGTCTATCAAGGGTTAGATGTGTCTTCTCCCACTGAGGCCAGACCAGGGAGTCCTCTGCTGTATATGTGTCAGGGGCCTAGGAGCAGCTCCTGTATCCTACCTGGTTGTTGGCTCAGTATCTGAGAGATCTCAGGAGTCTGGGTTAGTTAAACTGTTGTCTTCCTATGGGGTTGCCCTCCTCCTCAGCTTCCTCCAGCCTTTCCCTAATTCAACCACAGGGATCCCCGACTTCAGTCCAATGGTTGGGTAAGTATCTGCATCTGATTCAGTCAACTGCTGGTTGGGCCTCTCAGAGGACAGCCATGCTAGGCTCTTGTCTGTAAGCATACCATAGCATCAGTAATAGTAATCAGTAATCAAGTCTTGGAGCCTCTCCTTGAAATGGATCCCAAGTTGGGCTGATCACTGGACCAACTTTCCCTCAGTCCCTTCTCCATCTTTTCCCCTGTGGTTCTTTTAGACAGGAACAATTCTAAAACAATATAATTATAAAATTCCTAAAAAAAATAACTCTTAAAAATAGATTATAAGTAGGTTGATATATAGAGAGATAGATCATATTCAGACAAGCAGATGGTGGTATGGAACTCCCTCATACAGTTAGGAGGAATATATGACATGCGCTAGGAAGCCTGAGCATAGTACAAGGTTTGTTGTAGGCATGCAGAGATACACTCATTTTTACATCTTTTTGACCTGTCTACTTGCTAAGAAAGAACTCAGATGTTTGTGCGCACGCATGTGTGTGTGTGTGTGTGTGTGTGTATGTGTATGTGAAAATACACAAAACAAAATAAACAAACAAACAAACAAACAAAAAAACCTTCCTATGCACCCTGTCCTAGCTTACTCTTCTCTAACCATGTTGAACTAACAACTATTTTCTCAGAAGGTTTTTCTGAGCATAAAATTATTTAGTATTTTTACACAGTTCTCGAACATAAAGGTTAGAGGAATTATCTGAAGCAACAGCAAGTACCTATTGCATTTATTACCAATACTAATCATGGTGATAGTCTCTGTCTTCAATTTATATTGTACTTCATTCTTCTACTTTGCTGCTTGTCATGTATAAAATTCAAATGCCTCTTTTTCTTTCAACTCTTTTAATGGACTGCTAACCCATAAGTGATCACTTTTAAACACATAACACCCACACACAAAACATATGCATACACACACATATATGAGCCAATTTAGTGTGGTATATCTATATATCTATACATCTATATCTATATATCTATATATCTATATCTATATGATCTATATCTATAATCTATCTCCACATTAGATTAGATGATATATGTAAAGTCTAGTCCCTGGAGGAAACTAATTCTCCTTCTTTCAGCAGCCTCTGATCTTCATCTATGAGTGTGACCATATAGATTTTTCCTGTCCATCTTGACATATCAACTGGTGTTTCCGTTATGCCTGTCTTCTTTAAGCAACTATGTTGTGGATATTTCCTGGGTACACTTTTTCCTTCAAGTCTAGGGAATAGTATAGTATCACACAGCATCTTTTTTATGTCTTCTGGCTTTTACAGTCAATTCCCCCATTCCTCTGCAATTTTCTCTGAGCCATGAGGGTAGGAGTAACATCTCAAGTACATTACTTGGACCTGGACCCCCAGAGTCACTTATTCTATATGGTTTGAACAGTTGTGGATCTTGGTAATAGTCTCCATTCATTGCAAAGTTAAACATTTTTTTTTTTTTGATGAGGGGTGAGAGATCCACTTGCCTGTGTATATATGAAGGGCTACTTAGGAAACAGAAATTATGTTTTAGTATGAACTCCCTCTTGTTGAGAAATCTTAGCTCCCAGTAGATAACTCTTGGTTACTCCAAAAATAAAAGTGCCACTGTTTCACAATTGGGTATATCTTGCCAATATAATTATTGATGTGTTTCACGGGTTTTTGTTTGGATACGATTGCCAATTGCTCCTTTCCCTTGGCAACTTGCATAGTACGTCCAATGTTGTGAGTGAGCACCAGTCCTCAAGAAGTCAATTAAAGTCACTTCCACATCAGTAGTTCATTTACCATGACCAAAGTGTGTGGTGTCTTCAGTAATAAAGGTTTACCTTAAAGTTTTGGAGAAAAATTAAGAACAATGAAAATGGCCTATGCTGGTTTGAGAAGTTTTGTATTTCTCCAGCCAAACACTCATGGGGATATTCCCCACGTCTGACACTGGGGTTTTTATTAAAGTTAACATCATTATTAGGTGGGGCACGATCTCCTTATGTAGTATCTTATGTGTAGCGCACAGCCTCGCCGATAAGGAGCACGCCATACTCAGGATTCTTCTGACAGCATTTATTGAACAGCTCTTCATGATGGAGAAAAGGGGAAGGACGCCGAGCTCAGAAAGCCCACTGCTTAAATAGAGCTTTGTGAGACGTGCAGATCCCTCATTGGCTCAAATCTCTCATCCAATTGTCATACTCAGTTTTCGCGCCATGCGCAGGCACATTCTCAAGTAAAGCTTCCGTGAAGAACCAGGAAGCAGAAGCCTGCGCCATCTTTTAATGGCAAATACGGCTCCTCACACTTATGTAGATCTTTAGTATTATTTATCTCTTCCTTTCCCACCTCTCTCTATATTACCCATATTATCTCTCTATATTCCCATATCTCTCTATATTTTCTTTCAAGTAATGTCCACCCTCATTAACTCCATTATCCACTTCATAACACCTGTCTTCTTTCTAGACCTCTATAACCCTTACCATCCCTGGAACTCTTTCTCCTCTCCTCCTGCCATTGTCCCTTTGTACTTTCCTAGTTTTAGGATAATTTAGGGTATATGCTCAAGTCTACAGATTCGAGGAGAATCTGAAGTAGGAGAGACAAAGAATAGACCACAGGTGGCATTTGGCTTTCTGGGTCTGGGTTAACCTCACTCGCTATGGTAGTTTCCAGTTCTACTCATTTACTGGAAATTTTCATGGTTTCCATTTTATTTATAACTAAATAGTTACATAATTTACCATGTTTTTATTATCCATTTATCAACTGAAGAATATTTAGGTTGTTTCCACTTTCTAGCTATTGTTGCTATAATGGCATTAAACAAACTTGGCTGAGTAAGTATCTCTGGGATAAGATATAAGCTTTGTGTACATGACAAGGAGTGGTATTGAATCGGACAGGAACATTTGAAAAGAATGCGGGGCGGGGCGGGGGAGGATTCTCAATCACTGTGGGTGGGATCATCAATCAGTACAGTCTGTATGGAAATCAGTACGAAGAGCTCTCAGAAAACTAAAAGTACATCTACCATAGGCTGTCTTACCATAGGCCTGAATGAGTGCCTAAAATATAAACAAAGCTCTCTTTTTAATAGATTTTTCTTTTATACATTACATTCTGGCCACAGTTTCCCCTACCCTTCATTCCTTTGCACTGCTAATTTTTTTCCTTTATATCCAATCTCTTTATGTTTATTCTTCAGAAAAGAGCAGGACTCCAAGACACAAAAGGCAACTAGAACAAAATAAGATACAATAAGACAAGGTGAAATCCCTCCTGTCCAGGCTGGACAAGGCAACCCAATAGGAGAAAAAGAGTCTTAAGAGCAGTCAAAAGAGCCAGAGACACAACCATTCCCACTGTTAAGAGTCCCACAGAATCACTGAGCTGACAACCAGAGCATGCACACACAGACGACTAGGTATAGAACCATGTAGGCCACATGCTTGTCAATTTCACTCTCTTTGAGCTCATGTTAGCCCTGCTCAGTTGATTGAGTGGGTCATGTCCTCCTGGTGTCCTCAATATCCTTTGACTTCTACAATCTTTCCTCCCTATCTTTTTCAGGATTCCAAGCTCCAAAGGGACTGCATGGGTATCTTCTCCACTTTAAACTCACTCTCTCTCTCTCTCTCTCTCTCTCTCTCTCTCTCTCTCTCTCTCTCTCTCTTGTGTATATCTTGTATATATCTTGTGTAAGCAAAACATTTGTTTGGGATATATATATATCTGAAGTGATATATATATATATCACTAATTATTTCCAACTGTCTATTATATGGCTGAAAAATCAATCTGCATTTTTTCTGGCCCAATATGGTATTTTATGAAAGATTCCATCAATTAAATGTGCCACAAACCTATAATATATGATAAGCATTCACCATAGTGATCACCATCATAAACTATTCCTTCATGTAACATTCTGTGCCTTTCCTTATATAAATGATTCTAACTTAATTACTGTCATTCCATTTTTGTGTTTCTGAATCACAGTGTTACAGCTTCTTCAACTGTATTTTTAGAAATTTGAGGCATTATAGAAAATCACACACACACAAATACTTTTGTATGTGCCCCACCTAGAAGTATGTACTCACAATTAGATACTATTCTTGTGTTTGATTAAGTTTCTTGCATTTGAAGATTACATTGAAAATAACATCTACTAGAAAATTGTTTTTAACATATGATAGCTCCTTAATTGAGTTGGTTCTTTGCGAAACCATCAATGAATATAGTGCCTTTTGATATTCTGATTAGTATAACTCTTATCCTCTACTCTCCCCTCTACTCTTAGCATGCTAACTCTACTCCCACATCTCCTCCCTGCAGCTCCTTTTCAAACCTCTCTCTCTCTCTCTCTCTCTCTCTCTCTCTCTCTCTCTCTCTCTCTCTCTCTCTCAAATTCATTGAGTTTAACTAGTATCATTGCTGTGGCCATGGTCTTGGAAATTGTATTTGTTTGGGATTTTAATGGTTACTACTAAGTCACTGTAGAGTAAACAAAACACTTGTGAAGGATATACTTGGCACAGGCATGGGATTTTGAAGCCCAGATTCCAGTTGGTTCACAGTTTCACTTTGGCTTCTGCCTCAGCTTAAGCAGTTATTGCAAAAGCCTTATGATTTAGAGCCAGTCAAATCTATGAGGAGTGCCTGAGAATGGGATGGCTAAGGAACTTGTTTCTGATTTCAGGAAAGTCTAAATTCAAACCACAATGTAGGAGTGGCAGGACGTTTGCAAGCTCCCTAACTTCTGTCAGGATGTTTCTCTCTAAGATGGAATTAATGACATATATAGAAGGGTAGTGAAATTATCAAATTAAGTATATGAGTTCAGTTTTAAACTTAGGCTTTACAAGGGATGCAAACTGACAATGCTAACGATAGTACCATCAACAGCTAGGATTGTAAACGTACTTAGAAAGATACAAAACAGGAAATGGAACCAAACCTGATTGTCATATTTCTCATCTGGTAGGATGAAATCCAAAGCTGAGATACAGGTATATCTTATTATATGAATAATATATCTATATATACATCCACATCTGCATCTATTCTATATCACTCATTAGGTAGATATGGGAGATAACACAAAGTCTTCATGGAGCACTGGAGTCAGAGTCTCTTGATAGAAACTCATAGTCTCAGTCTAGAAACATTCCATAAACGTTTATCTGTTCTGAGTGCTGTCTCATGCACTAATAGCCAGAGCTGTGACTGCTTACTTTGTATTCATATTTCTGAAAATCGGGTGAATGTTCCTAAAGGGTTCATTTTATCACAATGTGATGTGACATAGTAACATTGTTGACATATCAGTATGCATCAGGTCACCGAAGTAACTGTATAATAGGCAGTAAACCATTGGTCAAATTATCTAGAAAAGATTAAAATAGATTACTATTTATCTTTCCACAGGACACAGACTATGAACTTTTAAAGTATTACAGGGAGCACAATACATACTAATGTAAAGGAAAATAGTATCAAGAAGGGTAATAAGTCTAAGAGGAGATGGATTATTTACATTTTGTATAAACGAGGTTATATGGGACATTATTTGGTCATTTATTTTATGCTTGACTCTCAGAAGTAAGTCCCAATGTTAGGATAAAAAGGAGCTCATCACAAAGAAAATTTAATAATTAGTGTTATACCATTAATGCCTGTACTAATACAACATTTGAGCACAGGTGGGCTTTGTTCTGTTGTAGAGAAACAGAATTAACTCACAGACCTCTTTTTAACCATTCTCAGATGATTTTTTTTTTTTTTTTTTTGCTCAGACTTTTCAAGTTAAACAAATTGACTTTGATGTTTTCAGCTCTAATTGTCTTGCGGGAATACAGTTTTCAAAAATATGCATGGTGGTAGGATTAAGTCGACAGGATGTAAGTTGTTGTAGTACAATGGACCTGCCTCCCTCTGCGGGTAATTAAAACAAATTAATATGGAACCTGAATGAGAGGGAATTATCAGTGAATTCTCCCATCATTACAGATAACTATCAGCATAACAGGCTTCCTCTGTGAATGTGCAGTATTGATACAGAGTCTACACAAGTGTCCAGCTAAGAGTCAGTACAGTTCCAGGAAAATTCAAGCTATTTGGGCCCTTACCTGTTGACATTCATAATATCATCTTTTCCCCTATTTGTTGACATTACGATTTGAATCCAATATGCCTCAGAATCAAGTAGAATAAAAAAGGCAAGAATTTGGTTGGTGACTGCTCCTTTGTAGAAAACACTTAATGCATTTCCAGAGAACCCAGTTTCATATCTCAGTGCCTACATCAAGGAACTCAAAACTATCTGCAACCCCAACTCCAGAGAACCAGACACCTTTTACAGGATGCTGCACACACCATACATGCACAGAAATGTACATAAACCCATTAAAAGTGAAACTTAAAAAGGTATAAATTAGGAAAGTTAATCTATTTGGATAAGCATATATTACAACTCTACGTCATTACTGACATAAAATTATGCTCAGGCCCATATTAAATTGTGTTTTATATTCCAAAAACATGAAGCTAAGCATACATGATTGTTTAAATTATTAAAATAGAGTGGATGGTAGCATATTAAGAGCTTCAGGTTTTTCCTTTTTAAAATTAAACTTAGAATAAATAATGAACAATGTATTAAACTCAGCATCACTTGATTTCTCTGTGTCCTTTTATTTTCTATTTATTTTGAGTGAGTTAACAACCAACCCCCCACACACATACATACACAGAGGAAGTAAGGCAAATATTAATTTTCAGTTTATTTTTCCACCATACTTTGCAAATGTTAGCATATTTTCAGTGATACTGTAAATTGTGTGCCCTCATAGAAATTAAACCATCCAATCTGATTTTATCCTGGAGTCTGTAACTGCCTGCGAGACTAAGGTGAAAATATCAATGCTTTGTTACAGCTTTTGCCAACAAGAGAGACTACCCATGACCTTCCAGTCCTGTGTGATCCCCAAAGAGTGCCAGGTGTCTGAGTGGCTGGAATGGAGCCCATGTTCAAAAACATGCCACGATGTCACATCCCCTACAGGCACACGAGTGAGGACAAGGACCATCAGGCAGTTTCCAATTGGAAGTGAGAAGGAATGTCCAGAACTTGAAGAGAAAGAGCCCTGTTTGTCTCAGGGAGATGGAGCAGTCCTCTGTGCTACGTGAGTAGAAGGGAGAATGTGGTGTGCTCAAATGTCATGCCCTCAACTATCTGATATTACGAATATTTAATACCTGTTATATCAGTATTTTGACTTAAATATTGCCTCAGATTAAATAGTATGGAAATGGCAAGTTTTCTTGCATGTTTTAAGCAGAAATCTAGAATATCTCATTATATACTTTATCTGTTAAAATGTGCTTCCTTTACAGAATGAAAGTATGTTTAATATCTATACTTTCAAATCTTCATAAAGACTAAACTATTAACAGAAATTTCCTTACTGTAGTCTATAATATCAGTTGGTGATTATTTTAGTAGATGACACACAATGAAGACATTAGACTGGGCAGGCTGCATATGTCTATTTTACAACGATTCAGCACCCCATAAGTAGAGATATAAGCAGTATGTGTGTCCATATTCTAATAAAACTTTATTGACAAAAGTGAGAGACATGCTTACTTTGTCTTTGGTCCACCATTTGTCAGCCTCCAAGCTTTTAAATCATAAATTCCTATGCCTTACTGAAACTCATTAATATATGTAACAAATTTTAATTAAGTAAAGAACTATATCAAAATAAGTGGCTTTCAGATGTTGGGATTTGAGGATGTTTTGTTTATTCATTTGTTTTTTTGTTTCATTGCCAGAATGTATCATAGTGCATAGTGCCTGATGTTCATTGGTTTCAGATGAAATACTAGTTCTGAAATATTTGCCACACTACTCTAACCTCATTTTTCCTTAAAAATACTATCTCCAAGACATTACAATGAATAATCTTAACAAAATTTCTTCTTTGAAAATAGAATATTATAAAGCAATTTAAAGAATCTTAGGGAGCTTAACTCAACTGTTCATTGTTCATTGTATCATTGACATGGATACAATGTAAATTTCATAAACCACTGAAGAGGCCAATTAGTGCCCTTAGTACACCTAGACATAATACCAAAATAGCCATTGTTGACATGACACCTTCTACCACATTTTGGAATAATCCACTGTCTACCCATATAACAAAGAACTAGCAAATCCTGGAGATCCTACGGACTATGGTGGTTCTTCTCTCTTTAGGAGTTTAAAGACACTCTCCAGACTTCTATGATGTTGTCTCTCCCAGAAGTTTCTTCTGTTTGTTGTTATTGTTGTTGTTTTGTTCTTTGTTTCTTTTTTGTCTAACAGTGGTGCCTCGTTTTTAAATCTTCTTAATTTTTCATGTACCACTAATAAAATAAACAGATACTGTTGGTTGTATTGATCTTCTCCATTTCCTAGAGTAGCACTTTCCTTAGAATGTATCACCTATTTATATTAATGAAAGTCGATTTCTATCACAGGACTCCTTATATGATTTAAACTGGAATGCCTTCTAGGTTTTTTTTAAATGTCATTCTAACCCCCATAGAGAATTAGTTCTTTGCTTTTACTTTTCTGTACCCTATTCCTACAACCAAGTATCGATGGTCCATGTGTTCTGAAATATCCTTTCTTCGTAAAGAAGTGAGTGCTATTCCTTGATGGCTCAGTCCCACAATTGTACAGCCTCAAACCCCCACTTATAAAAATGAAAATGGGAAGCAATCTCATCTTCACTGGCAAATTACTCACCATTGACAGAGCCAAGCACCCAGAACAGACATCTAAGGGCACCTTTAACCTTTCTGTCTAATTGAGATAAGCACATCCACTTATATCTATGTTAGCTATTAATCTGATCCATGAGGATGTGCCTGAGTTAGACTGACAAAGTGCTACTTGAGCCATTTCCTCTGGGCTTTTAAGGTATCTGTTTTACTAAAGGTGGAAAAATGCCATCTTTTTCTATTGTTGGTGACGTGAGGAAATGCTTCCCTCTCTATCTCCTTCTGGGGAAAGTAAGACTGACAAGCCCAACGTTCCTTTCACATAATAATCTTGACTGGAGCTCTGAGAATCAAGGATCATCTTTTTTTGTGTTCTACTAGCAGCATAGTCAGCACTTCCCATCATTCCCTGGTATTCACCGGGAATTCTGGGCTCTACAGAGCATGTACATGAAAATGTTCTGATTCCTGACAGTAATGAGAAAGCTCTGAATTGCTGTTATATTTTTAAATCCTAGCATGCAATTATAACTTTGCTCCAATATGAATACGCAATTTTCCATGCATTTTTATTAAAAGCAAAACAAGTGTTTGGGCTCATCAACATTTATAATGTTTGGCATTCTCATATTCAGCCCTCCTTTGTTTATAAGCATCAAGAAAGGGCAAGCTTGAGTTCAGTTTAATTGCACAAAAAATTTAATGTTTTCAGCGTTATGTCTTTATTTCATAAAATGTTGATAAGTAACTTCCAGTAGTTGCAATTAAAACAAGCTCACTCTGCATTTAACCCCTCTAAAGGGGGCCCAACTGAGGACAATGAAGTAATTGGAACTGAATCCGGCTTCATCAGACTGGGAGTCTGTACTGGATGCAAAGGAGAAGGCTTTATGAGTTTAAGTTGTAGAAGAAACCAGCAAAGAGTGGAGAAACATTTTTCTGAATAACCACTTTTGCCACCATGGCATTCTTCTCTCCTCATCTAGGTATGGCTGGAGAACTACAGAGTGGACAGAGTGCCATGTAGACCCTTTGCTTAGTCAGCAGGACAAGAGACGTGCCAATCAGACAGCTCTCTGTGGAGGTGGTATCCAGACCCGGGAAATATACTGCATACAAACTAATGACAACCTGCCCTCCCACGTAAATACACAAAAGGACAAAGAAGGTAGGTGGTACTCCTCAAATGGCTGACTCATGAAGAGTGAGCAGGTGGTGGTCCTTGAAGAATATAGACAGCCCATGTGGTGGGGTGGGGGGAGGAAGAGACCCTACTAGTCACACTGTGGTTGGAGTCCAAGCCAACTAAAGAATGATTTATATAAGAATAGGTAAAAAACTTAATACAGATCTGGCTTCAGTCAGGTTTATTTTGTTGTGAGGTCTATTTAAAACAATAGTAAAAGCTTCTTGCATCAACTTTTAGAAAGAAATTTTAGTTTTAAAATTAAAATAGAATTGATTTTGTAAGTATATACATAGTATAAATATATAAAATAAAAAATAATAGGAAGTTTATGACCAACTTTCTGAAAAAATTCTCCTTAATATACTATGATTAATAATAAATTAATGAAGATACTAAAATTTTCTATATATATTGGGTTTTATTGATTCTATTTTTTAAATGTTTTATATGTAATTTATTATTTGTATATTACATTATACATATACATACACCATATATACATATATATATACATATATATGTATATATATGTATGTGTGTATGTGTGTGTGTGTGTGTGTGTGTCTATATAACCTGCTCAGTTTATATAATGTTACTTGGATGTATATGTATGTGGTTTAAGAGCTGACCAGTGTTTGGGTTTCTTCCCTAGAGAAGACTGATTCTCTTGTTCTTGACTTTCTTTAGTTACCTAGAGTTCATTGTCCAGGGTGGAGTGTCAATGAGATGTTTCACTTCTGTGTTAACATGTTCACTGGTGCTGTCCTTGTTCAGGAACTGTTTAGGCAGTGAGATTTCCTGGGTATGGTTTCTCTGACCTTTCTAGGAAACAAAAAGCAAACTTTTGTTCCCCTGACTCTTACAGTCTTCCCACTTTCTTTTCTGCTATGATCTCTGAGCTTTAGACACAAGAGTGCTCATGCCTTGTACTGGAATCCTGCCAAAGACTTGAGGCTAGTGAAGACATTGATCTTGGAAAAGAGCCTCCAACCACCACTTTAATAAACAATATAATTCTTGACTACATTTCAGATACTTATCTTTATACACACAGATAACTATAGGGCTCACCCTCATTTTATTACTATTTTTTTTTATTTTAGTTTAGGGGCTGGATGGATAAGTATGCAAAAGAGCAAGTATATTCAAAATGGCCTGGCTGACAACAGAACCCCCATCATTGTAGGCGCAAGTTTATACTGAGTAGTTTTAGACAGTTCTTCTCACAGGCCCATTATCTACATACCAACAAAACTTCTAGGACTAATCAAGTCAACAGTTCTTATTGGATATCACCAAAGATCCAAAAATATGTAAAATAGTGAGCATAAATATACAAACATAGATTTCATGTCATAAAATGGTTAACTTCATCAGGATGGTACATAAAATAATAGCTATGATGCACTATGACAACCTGAAAACTATGTTTTAGAAAAACTATTGAGAATGGCACTTGAGCAGAATAACGACTAACAAGCTACTTAGAGAAGAGAGGGTGAGGCTATGGGCCATAGGAGTTTCTTCAGGAAGAGGAAATAGTGTGAAGGTGCAACAATGAAGAAACATCAGAACATAGGACACACAGGGCAGGGTACATTTGACAACTGGGAATAAAAGAGGCCTCCCTCCCAAGAGTATAGGTAAAGAAACTGAAAGAACTAAAACAAAAACAAACACTAGAATATTGAGGGAAGATTTCTGAACAAGAATAATCGGGGGGGGGGGGTTGAGGATCAAGGGGAACACAGACAGAAAAATATGTGCTTCTTAAACCCAATAGTGGTTCCCCTTGCCCAGAAAAAACAAGCCATGTCAGTGACCAAAGATAAACACTGAGGTTTTGCAACTTTCAAAATTTTATAGTTCGGCATATAATAATTTTCCTCAGCAAGTCAGGTGTGACTTTAGCCTTAGGATATATTTTACTACTAATGTAGCTTTAGGTTATGAGATGGTAGCATAAAACACAAATGTTAGTACAGTAATATTTTCTTGACCACTTTAATGGCTGCCTTTTTGAAACTTTTAGGTAAATTTGTTACAGCAATCTTTCAGAGTAGTATAATTTCATTGCTCAATGTAGATCAGATCTTAGTTTCTGCATGTCAATTAAGTCTTGTACACAGGTTATTACTTTTAAAAGATCTTGAGAATTCTGAACAGCAGCTGGTTATGTTTCAAATCATCTTTTTTGGAGTCCCTCACACTTCTTCCTACTTCACTACTGAAGAGAACCAAAAGTAACAAACAGGAACACAGACTATCATTATTCAATCAAAAGTAACACAGACAGACAGAAATACAAAGAGTATCATTGTTGAGATGTATCTGTTAGAATAAAGCAAATGCCAAACGAAGGTCAATAGATACAAAAAATAAGGACTTCACCTAAAATGAATATTTATGACAGGAATGTGTGGCACTAGTTACTTAGGAATGTGTATTCCTTTATATACTAAGAATATTAATGAACCTCTTTGAGCTTGTTTGTTTTTTCCTATAAAAACAGCTGGTTCTTCTTAAAAGTTATTATTTTTCTTTCTCAAAACATCGAACATGTGACTTCTCCCTTGAAACCCATCCAGTAAACCAGCATCCCAGGGGTAATGCATGTGGATTACAAATATGAGTGAGCAGAGGACAATTAGACTGTCCGCTGAAGATTGTTCGTAGGCTGTTTTCTCTTCATAAATATGAAAAAGTCAGATCTCATTTATAAACAGAAGAGATACAGAAATGAAAGAGGAAGGGAGGGGGAAGAGAGAGAGAGACAGAGAGGAGGGAAGGAGGAAGGAAGAGAGAAAGACAGAGACAGAGACAGGCAGAAACAAACAGAGAGAAAAAGAGGGAGGGAGGAACAGAGAACGAGAGAGAGAGAGAGAGAGAGAGAGAGAGGAGAGAGAGAGAGAGAGAGAGAGAGAGAGAGAGAGAGAGAGAGAGAGAGATTGATCTCAAATGACCTCATACAACCAAGCTCCATTAGAATACAATAATCTCAAGAAATATTGATTGTAATACCATGAACATTTCAAGCCCTAAGCAATCTATATTGCACATATTTCAAAGAACAAATTTAACACTTTTTTTTTTTGCAGAGTCACAGTGTGTTTTATTTCACAGGTAACAAGGTGTTTTTAATATCAGTTCAAAATAGAATCATTTGACTCAAAATAATCTTTACACACACAGACACACCACACAAATACAAATAAAGTAGATATGAAGTTCACATAAACTTCCTTCATTATTTTGGCAGGTCGCAATATAAATAGGATGCTAATGAACATATTTTCATGAAAACAGGGCCACCTTTATCACTTTATTCATTGTTATATGTACCACTGTTATGTAAATCAAACCACAGGAGTCAGAAAAAAAATCCTGCCAGCATTAATTTTCAAAAAATTAAAACATAAATGATTAATAAACATATATGTTTAATATAATACACTGTAGCCCTCTAAATGTGACAGTCAAATGATCATCAGAATATTGTATAAGCTAGTGGTAGCATCTATGAGCAGTAGGAAAAACTGTACTCAAATGATAACCGAGAGTACCTACATTTAATCCATGTGCTGCTGCTGGTGGTAGGTAAGTCTTGAAAACATGATAACCTTTCTCCTACAAGCAAGAGAACTGCTGTATACCTTTAGAGGAAAGGCCTGGCAAACTCCATACTGAGAATTAGATGTGGAAACACTGACATTTTCTGTTCAACCATCTGATCAGAATTCAAGGCAGCTGTAAATGGTAACCAGCTCTTACCAAGGCAAAATTGATCTTAATCGGAGACTGACAGGTTAGTAAGGCGATAGCCCAAGCATATCTTACAGAGCATATCTTACACAACTGCTAAAAATATTCACCATTGTGCACGCATCATTGGATGAGTAGGAAAAAGATGATTGCTTCCAGAGTTCAAAGGGAAACAAAAGTAGATTTTAAGTACAATAACCTAGGGATTCTTCCATTGGGTGCAGACTAAGCATGGTCTGAATTAGAAACTAAAACAACATGAAACTGTAGATCACACTGACAGTGATATACATCATAGAAAACTTCTACAAGTGTTCTTTAAGAAGTAGAGTAATAAAATCTGGATTAAAATAGAGAGGCTCAGGTTATTAAAAAGACTGTGAGCCTGTGAGGTGAGATACAACAGCAGAAACAATTGATGCTCATAAAGTTGGAAGGAAAAAATAAACAGTTGAACCAGACCGTGTAGAAAGACAGTTTATACACTCACATTCTAAGCATGAAATAAGAATAAAATAGTCACATGGCTCCTAAGTGTAATGCAAACTCATGCTTATAGTGCTTTATCTATAGTTTTAATAATAAGCACACAAGAGCCAATCCTTTACCCTGAAAAAGTAAAGGAGGGCTTCACTTATGGTCTAATTTCCTCTTATCACAGACAGTACCTATCACAGTACATCAAAGGTTAATGGTATACCTTTCCTGTCCATCACTTTTGAAATAATATATAGGTGTGACTATTTTACAAAATTTTTCTATCAAAAATGTGCATGAGAGTTATCATGAGCCTGGGAGGGACTTCTCAGCTTCATCGATGAGATGCTTACCCATCTCAGAGAGGTATACTTTCACTCTTGAGATTCTATAAATGTATCAAGCTATCCCATGACATGTAAATGGTCTCATGCTTCTTGGAAGTTAATATAACAACATTAGAGGTGTAGATTACAGGAAAGCATAATCACTGATTTCTAAGACTTTAATTATGTATTATTATATATTATGTATAATAACCATGCAAATATATATATATATATATATATATATATATATATATATATATATAGTCTGGCAATAGACACTTTCATTGAGAGAAATTAAGCATGATCCATAATTTTTTACAATCCACTTTGTGTTTGAGTAAGCTGATGTGATATACTGAGATTGAAATAAAAGGCATGCTGTCTACATTTTGGAAACAAACTTGCACTGTAGACACAGTGCAATGTAGTTACAGGATGATGTAAACATAAGAAAACTCGGAAAACTTTCTTGCCAGTGAGTCCTCTAGAGGGAACAGGGAGAGGATTGCCACCCTCTGCAGTTTCCTCATGAATACAGAAAGAGAACTGAGAAGCTAAGAAGTTTCAGCCAAAGCGATAAATGCAAATAAGTACTCACCTGGTGGGAATTAAATTAAGAGTTAGTATTTTATCCAGAGGTGACTTTTGGGACTTTTTATGGGAGAAGAGCCCGTAAGTGAGATTTCAGGAAGTATTCAAACAAAAATGCAAGTTCTGAAATCAGTTAAACACGCAATCAATGACACTCTGCCTTTGGCTTACGTCATGTGCTGGGAGGAATTTACAGCCACCACTGGAAAATGATACAATTTGTATGAAAAAAAATGATTGCTCAAATGTTTGAATGGATTGTATCTTTAAATTTATCTATCAAAGGCAGAGACCACAGACACACTTGCTCCGCCCATCACCTATCAAGGAGAACTAATGCCACCTCTGAATCTGAATACAGGTGTTCAATCAAGTGATGAGTCAATGTGAATGTACTTCGACCAGTATGGGCACTTAAAATTCTGCTTTTGTTTTAAAAGTAGTTGAACATTTAAACACACATTTATTCTTTGTTTTTGAGTTATAGTAGTAAGCTTGACTGCATTTTGTACTTTCTGGTTTTTTTTCCTTTTTAAAAAAAATTTTTTTAGTATTTATTTATTTATTTATTTACACTCAAGATTTTATTCCACACCACCCCAATCCATTCTCGGACTGTTCCACTTCCCCATACCTCCAACCCAGCCCCCTGTTTCCATGAGGCTGTCCCCACTCCCCTAGTCCCCAACCCATCTGACTTCTAAACTCCCTGGGGCCTCCACTCTCTTCAGGATTAGGTGCTTCATCTTTGATTGAACACAGACCTTGCAGTTCTCTGCTGTACATGTGTTGGGGGCTTCATATAAGCTGGTATATGCTGCCTTTTTGTTGGTCCAGTGTTTGAAAGATCTTGAGGGTCCATATTAATTGAGATTGCTGATCCTCCTATAGGGTCACCCTCCTCCTCAGCTTCTTTCAGCCTTTCCCTAATTCAACCACAGCGGTCAGCAGCTTCTGTCCATTGGTTGGGTGCAAATCTCTGCATCTGACTCTTTCAGCTGCTTGTGGGGTTTTCCGGAGTGCCGTCATGGTAGGTCTCTTTTTGTGAGTGATCCATAGCTTTAGTAATAGTGTCAGGCCTTGGGACCTCCCCTTGAGCTGGATCCCACTTTGGGCCTGTCGCTGGATCTTCTTTTCCTCAGGCTTCTTTCCATTTCCATTCCTGCAGTTCCTTCAAATAGGAACAATTATGGGTCAGAGTTTTGACCGTGAAATGGCAACCCCTCCCTCATTTGATGCCCTGTCTTCCTTCTGGAGGTAAGCTCTATAAGTTCCCTCTCCCTATTGTCAGGCATTTCATTTAAGGTTCTCCCTTTGAGTCCTGAGAGTCTCTCACCTCCCATGTCTCTGGTGCATTCTGGAGGGTCCCCCAACCTCCTACCTCCCTAAGTTGCCTGTTTCCATTCTTTCTGCTGGCCCTCAGGTCTTCAGTCCTTTTCTCTCACCCAATACCAGATCAGGTTCCCTCCCACCCAACCCCATCCACTTTTTCTTCTATGTCCCTCTCTCCCCACTTGTGATTGCTTTCTTTTCCCTGTCTAGTAGGACTGAGGCATCCTCACTTGAGCGCTTCAGCTTGTTGACCTTTTTGAGTTCTGTGGACTGTATCTTGGGTATTCTATATTATATTATATTTATTATTATTATTATTATTATTATTATTATTATTTTATTATTTGCTAATATCCATTTACTAATGAGTATATACCATGCATGTCTGTTTGGTCTGAGTTACCTCATTTAGGATAATACCTTATAGTACCTCCTTGTCGTTAATACTGAGTAGTATTCCATTGTGTAAATAAACCACATTCTTTTTAATCCATTTTTCTGTTATGGAACATCAGCTTCTGGCTATCAAATATAAGGCTGATATAAACATAGTGGAGCATGTGCCCCTGTGGCATGGTGGAGCATCTTTTGAATATATTCCCAAGAGTGGTATTGCTAGGTCTTCAGGTAGATCAATTTCCAATTTTCTGAGGAACTGCCAAATTGATTTCCAGAGTGGTTATACCAGTTTGCAATCCCACTAGCAATGGAAAAGTGTTTCTCTTTCTCCACATCCTCACCAACATGTGTTGCCACCTAAGGTTTTGATCTTAGCCATTCCGATTGGTGTAAGAATCAAAACAATCTCAGAGTTGTTTTGATTTGCATTTCTCTGATCACTGAGTTATTTAAACATTTCTTTAGGTGCTTCTCAGCCATTAGAGATTCTTCTGTTGTGAATTCTCAATTTAATTCTATACCCCAGTTTTTGATTGGGTTGTTTGGTGTTTTGGTGGTTAGCTTCTTGAGTTCTTTATATACTTTGGATATTAACCCTCTATCAGATGTGGGATTAGTGAAGATTTTTTTCCCAATCTGTAGGTTGCTAATTTGTCTTATTGACTATGTGCTTTTCTTTACAGAAGGTTTCCAGTTTCATGAGATCCCATTTATCAATTCTTGATCTTAGAGCATGAGCCATTGGAGTTCTGTTTAGAAAATTTCCCGCTGTGCCAATGAGTTCAAGGCTCTTTCCCTCTTTCCCTTTTATTAGATTCCTGTATCTAGTTTTATGTTGAGGCTGCTGATCCACTTGGACTTGAGCTTTGTTCAAGGTGACAAATATGGGTCTATTTTCATTTTTTTAACATACAGACAGCCAGTTAGACCAGCACCATTTATTGAAGATTCTTTTTTTATCCATCGTATATTTTTGGCATCTTTGTTAAAGATCAATAGTCCATAAGTATGTTGTTTTATTTCTAGTTCTTCAATTCTATTCCATTGGTCACCATGTCTGCCTCTGTATATAATACCATGCAGTTTTTGTCACTATTGCTCTGTAGTAAAGCTTGAGGTCAGGGATGGTGATTCCCCCAGAAGTTCTTTTATTGTTAAGAATTGTTTTCGCTATGTTGCTTTTTTGCCTTTTCAGATGATTTTGAGAACTGCTCTCTCTATGTCTTTGAAGAATTGTGTTGGGATTTTGAAGGGGATTGCATTGAATCTGTAGAATGCCTTTGGTAGGATGACTATTTTTACTATATTAGTTCTGCCAATCCATGAGCATGGGAGATCTCACCATTTTCTGAGATCTTCGATTTCTTTCTTGAATGAC
Source organism: Arvicanthis niloticus (assembly GCF_011762505.2). Classification (NCBI taxonomy): domain Eukaryota; kingdom Metazoa; phylum Chordata; class Mammalia; order Rodentia; family Muridae; genus Arvicanthis; species Arvicanthis niloticus. The sequence goes on from NC_047672.1 coordinate 48,765,316, forward strand.
TTGAACTTATTGTCATGCAGGTCTTTCACTTGTTTGGTTAGAATTATCCCAAGATAGTTTATATTATTTGTGGCTATTGTGAAAAGTGTTGTTTCCTTAATTTCTTTCTCAGTCTGTTTATCATTTGTATAAAGAAAGGCTACTGATTTATTTGAGTTAATTTTATATCTGGCCACTTTGTTGAAGTTGTTTAACAGCTGTAGAAGTTCTCTGGTAGAATTTTTGGAGTCACTTATGTATTCTACCATACCATCTGCAAATAGTGATAACTTTATTTCTTCTTTGGCAATTTGTATCTCCTGATGTCTTTTGGTTGTTTGATTGTTCTAGCTAGCACTTCAACTACTATATTGAATAGATATGGAGAGAGTGGGCATCCTTGTCTTGTCCCCGATTTTAAGTATGTCTCCATTTAATTTGATATTGGCTCTTAGTTTGCAGCATATTGCTTTTATTATGTTTAGGTGTGGACCTAGAATTCCTGATCTCACCAATACTTTTAACCTGAAGGGGTGTTCTGACTTTCAAAGAAGCCTGGAACAGAACACAAGAAAGCTGTTTTTTGTTTGTTTGTTTGTTTGGTTGGTTTTGTTTTGTTTTGTTTTGTTTTGTTTTTGTTTTGTTTTTGTTTTGTTTTTGTTTTGTTTTTTTTGTTCTACCTTTCCTTGTATTCTTCTTTGTGTCATTTAACTTTATTTTTCTGAATATAGATTCTTATAAGTAGCTCTCCCATTCCACTTTCCACAGGATGACAGACGATATTATCTGGAAATCATCTTCTCAAAACTACTTAGGTGCCCAGGATACAATGCTATTTCAAATGCTTTTAAGGGCAGAAGCATAGCCTTGATTAAGCAGTTCCCAGAACCAACCAGCAAACTTATGCTGATGCTTTCTGTGGTTGTCCTCGAGTGGGAAATGGTGTAGGTTGAGCTTTAGGCATTATGGTGACTTAGAAGCAGTGAAATGGATAAACAAGAATAGCACATTGCTGTATCATCTAATGAGGTTAGAGCTCTGAGTGCTTCGGGAATCTCAGCTTCTCTTTCAGGGAGATGACAGCATTGTAAGTCAGCCTTAGCCTCAAGTTGTGAAAATGAACCTGTCCATGGAGACATGGTGATGGGCCTGTACTCAGGCTAGTTTTACTTTCAAATTGATGGTCATGTTTGGAGTCCTAGGTGGGGAAACAAAACTGAGGAAATAACATAACAAATGGTACCACCTGAGAAAAAAAGCAAAGGTTAAAATCATTTTAAAAATGTGCCTAAAGACAACTCAGGACTTCTACAATACAGTGGACCAACCAAGACTGCACATTTCTATGTCTGTGAAGAATATCATGGGTGCACACTTTAATTTGAATCTGTAAATTGCCTTTGGTAGGATGATCCTTTTCACTATAGTCATTCTGCCAACCCATGAACATGGGTTGCCTTTCTATCTACTAGTGTCTCACTCATCTTTCTTCAGAGATTTAAGGTTTCATTGTCAAGGTCTTTCACCTCCATGGTTACACTTGTTCCTAGATTTTTTTTTCAGCTATTGTAAATAGAAGTTTTTCTGTAATCTCTTTCTTTGCTTGTTTATTATTGGTACATATGTTGATTTTGTATACTGCCACTGTTAAAGAGTTGATCATTTCTAGAAAGTTTCTGGGAATCAGTTTTGTATAGTGTGTTTAATATGTTTGCAAATAGTGATAATATGATGTATTCTTTTCTTGTTTGTATGTCTTTACTTTTCTTCTGTTGTCTTAATACTTTTCTAAGACTTCCAGTGCTATATTTAAAAGAGTGGGTCAGTAAATATTCCTGTCTGGTTCCTGATATTCTCTGACATTTTTTTCATTTAAGATTTGTGTGTGTGTGTGATATGTAGTCTTTATTATGTCACGTAATCCCATTCTCACTATTACTTTTGTTATGAGAGCATGTTGGATTTTTGTCAAAGTCCGTTTCTGCATCTACTGAAGTCTGTATGTGATTTTTGTCTTTACATTAATTTTTAGTATTAATAATATTATCAGATTATGTATGTGTGTCAAACTACCCCAATAACATCTGGGCAAAGCCAACTTGATTGTGAGGTGTGTGTGTGTGTGTGTGTGTGTGTGTGTGTGTGTGTGTATGCTTGATTGTGATTTGTGTGTGTGTTTGTGTGTGCATGTATGTATCCTGGTATTTAGCTCACAAGTATTTATAATTTTTCTTTATTGCTGATATGCTTTTTATGAGGCTTTGGCATGAAAATAATAGTGGCTTTATAGAAGGTGTTTGAAAGTGATTTTTTTTGTTCTATTGTTTGGAATAATTTGAGAAGTATTTGTTGGTTGGGATCCTAGTTATTGATGTCATAACTACTACTGCTGCAAAATAGATTAACGTAATGCATTGTATTTAATAATGTAATTAATGATGCTATATTTGTTTAGAAAGTCCAGCTGAAAATTTTATCTTACTAAGGAAATAACATAATTAGAATAATAAATGACTAGGTAAATTAAATGATATTTGATAAAAAATGTTTTTAATGATCATAATTTCCCAAAATTTTGTGCAGTATCTCTAGTGTACAATATTATATTTGCAAATGTAAGACTCAATAGAATTCTAGTGCAATGGTGTTTTCAGATGATTAACACTTTGAAATTGAAGGAATAAAACAACAAAATATTATAAGCATCTTGTACCTATTACCTATTACACTCCCTCATTTCTGTTTCTAGCTTCAATTTACTAACAGAAAATATAAATGCCATTTGACAAAAATTATAGAGAGGGTAAAAATTAATTATTTATACATGCTTCTTGAACAATGTTGCACATTATACTCTAACAAAATATATGCACAGTATTAAGAGTCAGAGGATAATGAACATTAGATGATAATTTCATGATATGTTAAGAAGCTAGAAAAATACATTATTTTCAACGTGTGAGTTTATTGCAATATTTATAAATATCTAAATTTAGATCCCTAACACTCATGATAAAAGTAATAGTTAAAATGTTTATGATGATGATCATATTTATTAAAGCTCTTTGCTAATTGTTTGATTTAAATTGATTTAAAAAGGGTGTGCTTATTCAGGGAAGAAGCAGGTAGAACTGGATACTTGACACTGAACTCATCCCATGTCTGTTCTCTCAAGTATTACTTTTCTGCACCTATGTGCAGTCATCAGTTCAGGTATTTTTTTTTCTTGGCATTCTTTCATCAGCTCAACAGATTGAAATTAAACAACTATTCAGTGACACCAAAGTTTGATATGTTGAAGGTAGAACTTATAAAAACAGCCTTGATCCTTGTTATCAGAAATCTTAAGTTCTGATACTATTGCATTTGCAGCTTTTTCTACTTGAAGTTCAGAAATTACCTTTCATGAGGCTACCCTGAGAAATTTCTATTGGCATGTTTAATTAGGTTTACACATGTAACCTCTGGGTGTGCTATACTGCATCTTAACCTTCAGAAAGATGGCCCTTATTAGTTGATTTCTTTTTTTTTTTTTTTTTTAACATTTTTTAACTGGATATTTTGTGTTTTTATATTTCAAATGTTATCCCTTTCCAGGTTTCCCCTCCGGAACTCCCCTCTCCCAGACTCCTCCCCCTGCTTCTATGAGGATGCTCTCATTCCCACCCATGCATTCCCAGCTCCCCTTTCTGGCATTCCCCTACAGTAGGGAATGGAGCCTTCACAGGAACAAGGGCCTCTCCTCTCATTGATGCCCAACAAGGCCATCTTCTGCCACCTATGCAGCTGGAGCCATGGGTCCCTCCATGTGTACTCTGTGGTTGGTGGTTTAGTCCCTGGGAGCTCTGGGGGCTCTGGTTGTTTCATATTGTTTTTCTTCCTATGGTTTGCAAACCACTTCAGCTCCTTGAGTCCTTTCTCTAACTACTCCACTGGGGACCCTGTGCTAAGTTCAATGGTTGGCTGCAAGCATCTGCCTCTGTATTTGTCAGGCTCTGGCAGAGCCTCTCAGAAGACAGCTATAACAGGCTCCTGTCAGCAAGTACTTCTTGGCACCTGCAATAGTGTCTGGGTTTGGTGTCTGTATATAGGATGGAGCCCCAGATGGGGCAGTCTCTGGATGGCCTTTCCTGCTGTCTCTGCTTCATACTTTGTCCCCATATTTCCTTTAGACAGGAGTCCTTCCGGTTTAAGAATTTGGAGATGAGTTTATTTACTGTGATAAAACACCTATCTGGAAACAACTGAAGGGAGAAAAGATTTATTCTATCTTACATTTTGAGGTGAGGTCCATTATGGTTAGGAAGACATGGCAGTTGAAGTGTGAGGCTACAGAACACATTGCATCCAGTCATGAAATAGAGAGAAATGAATACTGATGTGTAAATTGCCTTCTACGTTTTATACAGTACAGAAACCCTTACCCATGAGTTTGTACCACCCAGAGTCAAGGTGGTTCTTCATATCTCAATTTAAACATTCCCCACAGAGAATGTAAACTCTCCCCATAAACACTCAAAGAAAACTAGCCCAGAGACTCCTCTCTGAGCTGATTCTATAGCTTGTCAAGTTGAGAATCAATTTTAACCCATACAAAGATTTATTTATCTGGTAAATGATTGATCTTAAAAGCTTATACCCTCAATATATCATTCAAGAACCACCTGAATACTTTAAGAAAATGCAAATCCCGGATGTTGTTCAGTGACCTTTTTGTGTGTTGGATTATGGTAACCATAATAATGATTCACCTCTTGAAAACTAGTTGCTAAGCATTGGGAAGGATTGAGACTCTAGAGGAGAATCCAGGACTGAGTTCCAAAGCTCATACAACGTTTATGGTTTTCTAGTTATTTAAGAAAACAATGACTGAAGCCACTCAGGATTTACTAAGAGAGATGGAGAGATTGGGCATGTGAAGGGACCTAAACCTTAAACTTCTTATATGTGTCTCAATTAATCTTTCTTTAATTCTAACACTGCTCATAGCCTTTGTACATAGACAAAGAGAATCACCACTCTAAAAAGAGAAACAAGATGTCAAGTAAATATGTCCAGAAAAGCCCTCATTCTACACTTTTTACAATAATACCAGGGAGAAAGCAGGGATGGCAAGAGCCCACTGCTTGTTTTCAGAGGTGAGGTTGTCTAATCTATACTCATCGAGTCCTGTTTCGTGTTACTTGGCTGTTCTTCTGTAAAAATCCATTCTATCTTACTGGGAAATTTGGGGATGGCAATATTATTTCATTGTACATCAGTCCTATTTCCTGAGATGGAAAGACTCCCCAGCTGTTAGTACAGGACCTTTCATTGATAGGAGAAAGATGGAGGATCAAATTTCTCCTACCAAGACTTGATCAACAGGCACTTCTTTGTATTCCTTTTGTAACCCTTAAGCATTATTTTGTGGAGTCTGTTGTAGATGACTGATAGCACCAGAAGGATTCCTGAAACTAGCTCTCAGGGATGTACACTGGAGAATGAATAGCATTTCTTTCAGAGGCACACTCCTGCTATGTAAGGATGTAAAAGAAATGGTTTGTGGCTGGCACTAGCTGTTCACTGCCTTGCTAATGATTACTCAATAGGGAGTACGTACTCTCTCCAGTGTTAACCGAGGAGTACAAACTACATTGTGGAACTCATTAATATTTATTCCTTCTAAAAGCAATAGGCAATAAAAAGGGAAATAAACTGGAGAGAATAGCAATGGGGAGAGGAAGCCATGACAACAGATTCATCTTGGAAAGGTTTCACCATTTATTGCACACACACAAAAAGCCCCATTCAAAATGCAAGGATCCATATTATTATATTATTAGCCCAGTATAATGGTTACTATTACACAGAGTCATTTTTAAAACATATGTGTTGACACAGGGCATGGTATACAAGTATGATATTGTCGGTTTTAGTAATTAAAAATTAAATATTGAAGGCAATGCATGACTTTTGAGTATTAACATATTTATTTTATAATGAAATACATTTGATGTACTTCTTTATCATTTTATATCTTTGTACTCAACAAAGCTGCATAGCCTCAGTGTAAGAATCTATTCTGTTTATACCCACCAGAAAGAACATAATGTCTCTTGAAGTTAAGGTTCCTTCAACACAGACAGATCTATTATTCGTTCATCATTTAAAATGCCTCCAGACACTTTCCTGATCATTTAACTATCTATTCCCACTTTAAGTAACTTTATGATCTTCAATCATCTTCCTTTATTCAAAGTCCACAACCTTCTTATGGCTCTGCAAAAAATATTATTTCACTATATGTCATTGCATTCCTTTACAATTACTTCATAGATACTCATTTCAAACTCTTAAGATGTTAAGCTTCTAAGAGAGGGCACAGTGCTTTCTCTCCCTCTCCATTATACTCCTTTATTATAACCCATACTTCTCCATCAATGCCTGTGTGCTTTTTCTCTTCTGTCATTTGGAAATGGGTTTGAGAAAGGTGGAGAGCCTTCTTCAGTTAGAGCATGTAGACTTACTGGACATCTGATTTACAGATCATCTTAAATCAATCTATTTGACCCACTGGGCACTTCTTCCTTTGTTTCTCTTTCCTCTGACAAGACGTAATGTTATACCACATTTGAGGTCTACTAACAGGACATGATTTTATTACATGGCAAATAAATATTATTTTTCGTTTATATTTTTGCCTATCTGGTTTAGTTGAGAAAAGAGAGAATTTTTTAAAATAAGAGTTTTGCTCCAAATCTTTGCATAAAATAAAACAGTAATTGTATGTTGGCCTTGAGAAACCCAGTGGCAAATATATTATACAAGGAGCCTTTATAATATGTTGTTGTAAATATGTTGACATATGCTTACATTATATATAAAATTACTCCTTTCTTGGGAAAGTATAGACTTTTCCCAAAGCTTTCACATTATTATTCTAAAGCAAAAAAAGAAATATGACTAATTTTAGTTTTGTAGTTGTTGGAGACAGAATAATTGCAGTTTTCCTTTCTTTGTGAGTCACTGTTTGAGAAGTTTAAAAAACACAACATTGCCAAAAGGCTATAAAAGAAATGTTTGTAATTGGATTATTTAGTTGCTCTGAAAAAGTATCTTCACCTTTAACCGGCATATTCCATCGCACAGAATCTCTGGGGTTCTAAAATCTCCGTTTCTAGGGAACATTATGTCTGTAAACCTTAACTCTTATTAGCATAAAGTTATAGTGAAAAGATGGAAAATATTTGGCAAAGAACTAATTCTTTTAAATGTTTCTCCTAGATCTGTTACATAACTTGGATCCATTACATTCTAACTCCTTGATGTATATATCAAGTGTACTTTGAAAATAAAGGTTCTTTGTCAATGAGAAAGATGGTGACTTCTTACTGGCCTTTTAAAATCTATAATAAAAAAGAAAGCAAAATCACTAATTTGCTGTGGTAGACAGTGTTTTTCCATAATTATATGACTAGATGGTTAATTAGAAAACAATTTTCCCTGACATTCTGAAATAAGAAATGACAAAGACTAGACTCAAAGGCAGCTTTTTCATAACTAAATATAACCACTATTCAAAAAATATTTTCCCGCCCTATGAATCTGATCCCCTGTAAATGCATAATCTAAATTAGCTGTTTATGACTTTCTCAAAATTAATATTATAAGCTTATAACTAAAACTTGTTACCTAGTTCAAGAAATTTGCAGAATCATATGGCACACATTTGAATTTGCCTTTATTAGGCTACTAGTTCAAGATCCCATCTCTTGACATTTCTCCTTGGCCTCAAACTACTCAGTTAGTAATCCTTAAAATCATGTCATCTCCCATTACTGTATTTATTTCCATATAAGAAAGTGGAGCATAGTGGGCATTGCAAAGCACAGCATCAAGTGGAGATTTCTTTTTCTCTGTGCTGCTTGATAAATTGAACTCGTATTTAAGCCACCAGCAAGAGCTATCTTCTCCTGAAGAGTGTGTACTATAAAGAATGTACATATTTTATGGAAGACTCGTATTGTTCTCTCTCTTTAGCATATTGTTCGTAGGGAAACAGGAACCACCATTCATAACTAGTAAATAGGGGCTTGATTCTGTTAGTGTGAAGTCTTGCATGGAAAGCAGTCACACCAGGTGATGTAAAATACATCAAGGTAACTTTTTTCTTTTAATCACATAAAATTACTGTAACTGGTTATTCTTAAAAATTAAAAACAGCAGTTCCTTAAGTTCTGACATCAAAAAAATCATAAAAAATTTCAAGACTGGCTTTGTAAACCTTCTAATTGAGTTGGCTGCTAAAAGTGTCTTAAATCAGTTGTCTTTAGTTCTTTGTGCAGGGGTTAAGCCTCTTGGACTTTTCCCCATCCAGTTTGTCATGTTCATTTGTCCCATCCCTGCTTAGCCTACGTTGAACTATGCTGTTAATGAGACTTTATTGGTGTATCTTCAGATGTTACAAGGAGACAAAATCTCATAGCCAGGTTCCTGAATCTCTGGCTCTAACAATCTTTTTGCTCACTCTTCCACAATTTTCTTAAGCTTTACGTACAGGACTGTTTTGTAGATGTATTCATTGGAGCTTGGCTCCACAACTCTGTATTTTGATTGGCTGTTGCTTTTTAAGTAAAGCTGGAAGTAGAAGAGGTGGTCCTCCCAAGGAAGCACATAGCAATTTGTTGTTCAGCGCCAAATATTCAGAAACATACAAAATAATGTTATACAGACTCAACAGTTTAGGAATATATATGTATATGTAAATACATATAAGCATGCAAAAAACTATTAATGAAAAAGAGACTGAACATGATATGAGAGATTTTAGAGAGGGAATGGAAAGAAATAAACTGAAGATATGAAATGAAATTACAATCTCAAAAATAAGCAGCAAAACAAAAAAATACAAGGCTTAAAAATAAAAGCAAGTACCTTAAATTTTGCCTGACTTTTTTTTTCATTTCTGTTATAAGAAACAGTTTCCAGAACTGAAGAGATGGCTTGGTGATTACGACAGCTAATTGCTCTTTCAAGAAAACTGGGTTCAGTTTTTAGTACCTATAGCATGTGGCTCACAACAACCTCTAACTATAGGTCTGTGGGATAAGATGCTCTCTTTTGTCCTGAAGAGAAATAAAATGAAATTACAAAATAAAAACTCAGTCAGGATCACACACATACACACACACATATACACACGCACACACACACAAAAATACAGATGTAATCTTCAATGCTATTTTTGTTCCCTTTACAGCAAATATTATATTGAAAAATACAATACATTTCTGATGATTGTAGGCATTCATGTAATAAATACTACAATTAATTTTATTAGAAAGGCCGTTTTGAAACAATTTCTACAGCATTGCTCCTGTATAACATAAAAGTATAAGTCAAGGAGGACAAATAAATAGTCTTAACATGATATGTCATAGATGCGCATGTCTCTACTAAGCAAGACAGTCCGCAAGTGAAATTAGAGGACTAGATTTCACAAATAAAAATGTAAGACTTTACAAAGACATGAGCTTGCATAAAATACCATCTCTCTTCTACACATGCATCAGTCCAGGGACACATAAACAAGTTTACCTAGTCAGATGTGCACAGGGCAAGAATTCAATATACTTGTGATGCTCTCTTTATAAAGGCCAACAGGCAAGTTTTCTCTCTGACCCCAAACTAAAAACTTGTGTTTTACCTACACAACTAGTTCTTATTATCTCGTGGGCACAGTGATCTTCAAAATTATTATAATAATTCTTCTTGCATTCTTTACTATAAGCTTCGAGCTAGAACTTGTTATCTAAAAGCATTGGCTCAGGAGTCAGACTTAAAGCTAACTAATTTAGTTACATAACTATATGTGTGTTTATCATTTTATCTTTTTTCTTCTTAAAGATTTGTTTTATTTATTTCATGTATATGAGTACACTGTAGATTTCTTCAGACAGGCCAGAAGAGGGCATCAGATCCCATTACAGATGGTTGTGAGCCACCATGCCATTGCTGGGAATTGAACTCAGGACCTGTGGAGGAGCAGATAGTGCTCTTAACCGCTGAGCCACCTCACCAGCCCTTTATTGTTTTATCTTGAAGACCACGTAAGAACACTAACTTGTCTCTTCTAAGAAATGACATTATTGTTAATTTGCAGTGGCTGGTAACAAACATCGTAGATTTGAGGACCTTTGATTTTCTTTGATGTAATAGTGACAGGGAGGAAGGAGATAAGAGGGATGTTCAGTGCTTATAGTATGTGAAATGCTTTTCTATGTGGTTTACAATTATTTGCTAATTAGACCATATACCTTGAAAGTAAGTACCATTACTGCTATGGAATGTTGTGGTATAAGAGGGTTAATAAGTTATATCCATGATTGTCAGTCAAGGAAGGCTGAACCTACCTTTTAACTTCAGTGCTGTAGACTGGGAATCACTAATAGCTAGCCAATTTGAAATTTTAAAAAGGAACTTCCTCTCCAGATACTAATTTTAGAATATGTGCCTTTAAAAATTCTAATTTAGTCTCAAAGCCAAGGATATCTTAAAGTTATACATTTTTTTCTTATTTTATTTTATTTACATTTAAGATGCCATCCACTTTCCCCATTCCCCCCCCCCAAAAAAACCCTGTCCCATGCCCCCCTTTCCTTTTTGCTTTTATACAATTTTTAAAAAAATGTTAATCAAAGGATTTATAAGTTTGGTAATGCTCAATCAGAAGCGTAACCCAATACCCAACCTAGATATAAAAACTATCTTTGACTGGTGGAGACCTGTGAACATCTGCCTCCATGCCCCCTCTCTCTTTCTCTCTCTCATCACCTAGCTTCTCCTCTCCTTCATCTTCTCTCCTTACTCCATCTCTTCTTCTCAATACTACTTCCCACTTAGTTCCTCCTACATATCACTCTTCCTGTTAAAGTAAAACTTTTCTCTCAAAATACAGTTAGAGCATACTTATTCCTAATTGTACCAGTGAGGTACAAAATAGTCCTAATACCCAGTCCATCATTTTGTTGACTAACCTCTGTCATCTCTTCTAACTAAAACACTTACTTTTGATCCTGATTTTTTTTTTTTTTTTTTTTTTTTTTTGGCTTTAGAATGAATGTCAGCTGAAAACTATCTATTCAGATCTTTTCTCTCAAAGTAAATAGCCAGGATTGGCTATGAAACTATGGGTCTTCAACCCCGTCAGAAATCCGGAATGACTGAGTTAACTGAAGTTATGGGAAGCACTAAACGTAGCTTCTAAAACTTAGCCAATTTATAGAGACCGCTGAACACCTGAGAAGCCCCTATACTACCGAACGTTCGAGCATCAAATCTTCAGCCTTCTGGCCCAGAGTCCTCTGACAGACCTTAGTGATGCAGGATTATTAAGGGCTGATTACTCTGTCTAGGCAGATATAATCAGTCGACTATTCTGCATTTGTGTCCTCTTCTGGACAGTAATTTGTCTGTAGATGGAAAGAGGCAATTCTTGCCTAGTGGCTGTCACCACACAACTGGCATAACTCCAAGGATGCTCAATTTCTTCTTAGAATCAACAATAGGAATCTGTCAGGAGCAGACAGGTCTCTAATCAGAATGGACATTAATATATAAATTTTTGTAGCGTCAATTCTATGGACTTCTGACGTTTTGAAAACCAACTATCCATGTAAGGTCACCTGGACTGTTGTCTGTACACTCCTCTCAGCTATTTCTAAATAAAATATGGGAAACCTCCTAACAATAAACTCAAAGCCATAAATTTGCTATAGTTCCTTAACTCATAGGTTAACCGTCCCAAATCAGTTAAAAAAGTTAAGGAAGGACTGGGTCTAGGCCTTGTATTCCTAAATGTGTTATACAGGCACATTGCGCATGAGAGTGTCAATATTCATCTCACTTTTATATTAATAAGGAGCTCGTACCAATGAAAATCTTAAATTTGAAATCAAAGTAAATTTTGTACCATTTAAGAAATTATAACTTCATCTTGATAATAATTATACAGATTTCTACCAATAGGTTATAGCTATGCAATAAGTCCTAGCTAATTCTCCCTGTTCCAATAAAACCACTACTCTCCCCTAGAAAGACAGACCATTATTAACCACATTAGTCCCCAAGTCCAGGGTCAGGCGCTGACTCTTCTGTAACTTCTTCAAACTGATTACGGGCGTTGAGATATTAGAAGAGGGGTGGGGGGAAGAGTAAGTTGATAAGCCTCTGATGCTGTGTCTTCACTGAATCCAGATGGAATTCCAGGACATCGGAGGTTTGGGCAGGTCTGCTCAGTATGCTTGATGAGTAGATACACCAAGGCTGTGTATTCTAAGATATTGCCCGAGTTAGAGCGCCTGGGATCCCCACTTCCTCTGGGTTCTTGGAGGTTGGGGGCAGAGCTGCCACCCAAGATCTGCTCAGTGCTCTGGCCCAGACCAGAAGGACAAAGTTATACATTTGATGGTCCCGAAATATTACAATTAATTCATGTGTTCATCTTCTCATGTCTTCATCTGCTGTTGAGTGCTCTGTGCACTATAGATGTTATTCTGCATGTTGAAAACAGAGATGTTAACAATGCAAACAAAATTTTCTCTGTCACCACATGATTTTAAATGAAAGAACTAGATGCTAAACAAATAAACAAAAAACCCACATATAACCATGTACATTGTACAGGGGATTAAAATGAGGCTACTAAAGCAAAAAGTATCCACAGAAATAAAGCCAGAGTATCAATAAATATGATTACCAGCTAATATTAATTCTTCCAGGATGTCTTTCAATGATAGCTAGAGACAGAAGACCTAAAACATGTATAATTATTAACATAACATGAAATCTAGCAGTAAATATCCAAAAGGATCAGTACAACAAACATTTTTGGCTTCTGTTTTCTGCCAAAATAATGTTACTGGAACCATCCCAATAATTACTCTGAAATTTGACAAAATATGAAAAATAGCTATTTTGTGCATTAATAAATCAAGCAGCGAACATTGTACACATCCTGAGCAGAGCTTCACAATTTCAACTGTGTTGTTCTGGATGTTCTACCACAGAGAAGAGATGAGAAGATAAGTGTTGTGTCAGGATCAGTTGGACAAAGAGGTAAAAAAAAAAAAAATACTATATTCTGTGCTGCTGAAGTAGCTAGGTGAATATCAGGACAGGACAAAGAACACGAGTATCTGCTTTGTAGCCCAATAAGCAGAGTCCAGTTTTCTATATATGACTGTCAGTTAAGTCCCCAGTCAAAGTGTGGCTGTGCATGTATAGGAAGAAATCCTTGAGGCACAATGATGGTGACCTTTGACTTCAAGACAAAGAACTAAGATACAGTCCAGTGCTAAAGATATCAGAGTTTGAGCTAAGGAAAGGTAAAAAACACTTGCTGAGTACCTTGGGTTAAAAGTAAGGACCATACTGTCTTAGTTAAGTTCAAATTTGAAAGAAACTATGCCTAATATGAGTGAACTTGACCTTGAAAGAATCACTAGGATCTTTCAGTAATTTAGTGTGCCAAAAAAACTTAATATAAAACATTATAAAGACATGACACTTCCTATCCAAGACAAAAAAAAAAAAAAGAAAAAAGAAAATATCAATAAAACATCGAAATGACCCAGACACTAGAACAAGTAAACAAGGACTTTCAGAAACACTTGCTGAAAGCCTGTCTTAGCAAAGTCATCTGGAAGAATGACTACATGGGGGTGTGAGGAACAGTTTAGGAATGTGAACATAAGTGATGTTTCAACTCTTCTACAAACAAACATGGAGTAGCCTTAAGGACTGGAGATTGAAAAACAAGTCTACATCTAAGTGATATGAAAGAAACTAGAAATTTTCATGTCTGAATAAACAAAAGAATTGCTCATCTTGAAAACAGAGAAATAGAAATGATCAGGTCTAATGGAAAGAAAGACAGGATAGTGAAGGGGACAAAGAACAGGACAGTCAGTGACAGGTGAGCTCTTACGATGTGGAAGGTGTGATAGTGATATTTTACAGGGAGACTTGTCTGGCAGAAAACATGTTGGAATAACTAGCATTCAAAATGTATTAAATTTGTGAGGAAAAAATCAGCTTACAGATCTATGAAAGTCAGCATGTCTCAAGAAGGAAGCATGCCAACGCAAACAATAATGGAATGTATTATAGAGCAGTCTAGTAACAACAACAACAACCAAAAATTTAAAAAGTATCAAGTGCAATTCTTGAATGGGGGTAACAAATGAGGGTTGAAATTTTGTCAGAGAAAATGTGAATCTTGAAACAATGGAACATCTGCAAGAGAGAGAGAGAGAGAGAGAGAGAGAGAGAGAGAGAGAGAGAATTCTCTATGCAGTGAAAATACTTTTTTTATTATAGACTATGGCAAACTGACTTCTTGAAAGAAATAGCAGCTAAAAGCATTTGTTATGAAGCACTTAGGAGGACACAGAGTAAAAATAGAATGTGTAAGTCATGTGATCTTTGGTGGTTTATTACATTTCTCTATGAAAAAAAAATCAGTGAAATTTTAAGTGAACGAATCCATGTCCTGCAGTGGGAATCATGTCAGACATATACCATGTCCTCTTTTAATATGATCCAAAATATCAGGTAAAGTCAGTGACTGAGAGCACATTATCCTTCAGCAAGAATGCTAGACACAGTTCAGAAGCATCTCTGTTGGAAAGGCAGGGTCCCTGTGCTAGCTAAGTCTACAGAACTAAGAATGTAGGGCCCTCATTCTCTATTCTGCTCAGATTACTAATTCCTTATAGGTCTCTAACCTCCCTCCCCCATCTCCTCTGTTGTAGAGAGCTTCATCCAGCAGAACTAAATCATATAGTCTTGAGGAGAAACTCACTTCCCATTTTATATTAGAAGCTCCTCAAATTTGTTTGGTGCCAGGTGGTTGAACCTAAGTCCTGATAAATTAATGTGGCTTCCCATCTGCAGTGCAGCTGAGCCCATTGTAGAATAATTCCCTGACCAGAGAAACAAGCTGAGAAAACCCATCCTGAAGAGGGTCCTATGAGGATTCCAAGAATGGACGCAGAGAGGATCACAAAATAAAAATTAGCTAAATGTGTTTGATACTAGACCTCTGGTTGTAGATGTACCTCTCAATATTTTCTCAGGTATTATTTTCACATGGTATACTACCTGACTTTTTAGTAAGACAAGAAAAGCGCCCTAAATCACTAGTCTATTCTGTCCCATAACCCTGCTGAATTACTATGCTGACATGCAAGTGTAATGGATATTTAAGTATGGGGCTATCACTTTAACTTTAAGTGACATGAGACGCTAGAAAGCACAGCCGTTCCATTTATCCGTGTGATATTTGAAAACTCCCAGAATTGCTTTGGGAATCAGTGGGAGGTCTGAAAGCTGAGGGTGCTCACCCCTTTCAGGAAGCTTGACACGGATACTCTCATCTTTATTGTCAGAAGAGAAGCAATTTTAAATACATGGAAACATTGAACTTAAAATATATAATGATGATGATAATAACAATAGTAATAGAGACTAAAACTAAAGTTGTTAAATTGCAAATGAAGTTTTAGAGAAAAAGTCTTGAAGAAATAAGTATGATACTTAAATATCATTACAATAAAACAGGTCTTCTAGGGCAGGAGAGTTCCAGGTTGAAAACCTTCCAGGGTTATAGAGTGAGACTAGCACAAGCTAGGGCAATAATTTAGTGAGACCCTGTCTCAAACTTTAAAAGTTAAGCCAAAGGCTAAAGATACTCCTCGGAGTACAGTGCCTTTCTGACATATGCAAGATCTTAGGTTAAATCCCCAATACTGAAGACAAATGTATGTGCATGAACGTGTGTGTGTGTGTGTGTGTGTGTACATGTGTGTATATATGTATTCTACCATTACAACTAAAAATGAAAATGAAAAACAGTGGTCAAAGAACAGGTAAGAATTTTTGAATGATGACAGGCTTGATATCAACTGAAATATTTAACATGGAAAGGCATAGAGCTATTTAAATAGGTAAAACTTTTCACAATAAATTGTAGAGACTACTGATAAGTTATAATAAATAGTCTCAATAGAAGTGGATTAAAACAGGGACATTAAAAATTCAGCAATAGTAATGATTTGAGAGAGAAAAGGAAAATAATAAAACAGGCCTAAAATGAGCCAGGTTCAGACTATGTCTAGCAGTTGTGACAAAAGGGTCAGAACAGAGTAATGCTTGGTAATTTACATTTTCATTTAAATCACTTGAAAAGCCCTTAAAAGTCCTACTGTTCAAGCCTCATTCTAAACCATTACCCTAAACACTATGTCTGAGAGAGGAATTTGGGCATCAGTAGTTTTAAAACATCTCCAGCTGATTCAATGTACATCAAGACTAAGAATGACTATATCACAGGAAGTGCCATCCAGGGGTTCTCAGAACAATGCAATTTCTTCCTCTAGTATTGTGACTTACAGGCCCCCAAAGGATTGTTAGCCTTTATGCAGAGGCTTAGGAGTGGAGACATGTAAAATCCAACCCAGCTAGACCTAGTCCGTAGAGATAATCAGGAATGATGGCTTTATAGAGCTTTCGCTCCTCCTTCTCCCATTCCTCAGTAGGCTATATTTATTTTTAGTTTTTGCCTGAAACGAGCAAACAAAGAAAGGGGGCAGGGATCATCCTTTAGGAAGATTTCTGGCAAGCTGTGATCTCTGCCATGATAAATGTTTTTATAATTTCCAACATCATTCCTCTAACCAATTGTATTAGGCTAAATACACTATACATCCAAGGAACTCAGTTTATATACTGCAATAAACAAAAATAGGGATTAGGAATCCAAAAAAAATAAATCTGTAAGTCTTTCACCAATAGAAAGAAGTAATATACCCCTTGGGGAACTATCTTTGGTGTCTTATAGCCAAAGACAATAGTAAGCGGTTTTTCTCTGGTGTGCATACAGCTGCTCTGGAGTGCGTAGGGTATTTTCTGATAGGTAAGATGTAGTCACACAGAGCTCTAAGGCATCCTGTGGCTCAATTTAGCTGCAATTCTCAGACTGTTTTAAAAGAACAGTCTGAGTATTATTGCATGGGGATCATCTGAAGAGCATTTTCAAAGTCCCTATCCCCAGATCATTCCTGGGTCTTCATCCAACAACAGTGAACCTGTGTTTTTGCAATATGATTCCTAGGAGTGCACTTCTTCCCTTACTGCTACCCAACAACTGCCTCCGGTCCTAACAATTGAAAAGCTACTGTTGCAAACTTGAGCATGGATCATTAGAATCGTGACGGTGTCTCGTCATTTTCTCGCATTTCCAAAAGCCATACTACCATGAGATGGCATTGTCTCCGCAACATTTGGTGTTTATTTTCAAGAAATGCATATTAGAGTCAAGACGATTGTAGTGTTTTACTGCAATGTGTTTTGAAGGCGCCTGTGCATAGATTTGACAAATCCAATCATGGGGGGGGGAGTAAACGTTAGCACTCCCCATGATGTAGCTTAGCAAAGGAGGAACAGTGAAATGTAGTATTTGAATCCAACTACCAGTTCAATTGCGACCTACTGAAGGGGTGGAGGAGAGGATTAAGTGAAGGTACAGAGAAAAGCCAGATGGAAAATGAATAAGATTTTTGTCTTAGCTGTAGTATAGAGCAGAGCCCACTGACATACTGAAAGGAGATATGGGGTCCAGATAGTCAAGAGCAGGCAGAATCTAGCCATTGATAGTCATCTATGTGTGAGATACTTGAACAAAAATCTCTAGTGAGGTTCTTCTCTTGACTTTCCTTATCACAATTGCTAAGGAAATCCTCCTGCCTCTACATTCTATCTTTATTTTATATTATTATCAGCCTTGGGGCTAAGCCACTTATCCCATGTTGGAAAGACTTTTAACAAATATACTTGTCTATATCTCTGTTCTCCAGAACTGATACTCCACCAACCAATAGAACATCGTTTTAAGCACAGCTACATGTCACATCATTTTGTAAGTCACCTCACTTGTGGAAGTTTGTTCTGTAGCCCCAGCAGACTGAAATACACTGCCATTTGAGCGGCTGCATTTGAGGTAGATCAACCAGTGTGCCAAGCTGGTTGAAGACACTGTTTGACTAGATATTCATGTTTTTTTCAACACTTACTTTAAGAAGGTTGTACTTCATCAAAATCCTAAATGCTAATGCTCTGTCATTTTATGGATAACATGCATGTTGTGAGCTGACTATTTTAATGTAAAGTATCTATTAACACCTTGCTCTCAGTTAGGGCCATTACAAGTAGAAATTTGATTCAATGGGAAGTGTTGGAAGATTTCAGTGGAGTTTTTTAATGTGTGCTGTTCTACATTGTGTCCTGTTTAAAAGAGGGGAAAGCAGGCAAAAGTATATTTTCAGAGCAGTAACAGATGGTGCATCTGTGTAGTAGGATTGGGAGGCCCTAGTCAAGCTGCTGACAGAATGTGTGAGGTTTAAATACTAACAGTGATTGGCGCTGCTGTGGAGATGTGTATTTTGAAAGGCCCGTGTTTATAAGTGTTCTTTTATGAAACAGGGTCAGTGAGAAAAATATCTACTTTTGTTTTTATAAGTAGTTAAAGATATTATACAATTATGGCCATTGAATCAGGACATGACCACAGTTACTTGCTGTGGGTTTGTATTGGCTATTCCCTAACATGCCCAATGGAACTGGGAGAAAATACCCCATGGGAACTTGAAGAAAAGGATGAGGTCAGCCAGAGGCTGGGCCCTTAGAGATGTTTTTATTTTCTCAGACAATAATGCTACAGTGTTGAAGAAATTAGACAAACCAAGGCAAGGGACAACTCCTGTAAGACTGAAGAATCTGGGAGAAGTAGGAAAGAGCCAGTTTCATCTAGCATTGCAGCTTGACAGTGAGGGATGAAGCCAAGGGTCCCAAGGAGTCCTAACTGGGATGCCCCCCTTCTGCTAGTTTGGAATGTCACTCTTCTGCAGCTGCACTGTGGTAGCAGAGCAGCAGCAATGTGGTCTTGCTCTTCCATAGAATCCACTGCCTCAGAAGTCCTCTTCTAACTTTTAAGACACTGCTGGTAATCTATAATAGGAAAAATCCAGAAAGATTAGAGCAGGACCATTCCCAGAATTCTTCATCCAAGCTGGCTTGTGATATAGTATGTGACTTTGTCTCAAAAAACCCAAACAATCAATAAAATAGAATAAAATAGAATAGTATTGTCTTTGGTTGGGGGCCCAGTCTTCAGGAGCTCCCAGGGGTCTATGTTAGTTGATACTTTCGGTCTTCCTATGAGGTTGCCATCTCCTTCAGCTCTTTCAACCTTTCCCTTAACTTTTCCATATGGGTTTCTGAGCTCAATCCAATGGTTGGGTGTAAGTATCTACTTATGTAAAAGTCCTTAGGTGGTCAATGGGCCATGGGGTACTGACCAGAGCTTGAAATTGGAGCAATGCAAAAAAAGAGGTTGCCAGACTAGACCAGGGCACTGGGTAAAGAAGCCAGCTTAGGTGTGTGAGGGAGATATACTTTTCAAATTCACACTCTTCTGTAACATCAAATGTCAGCATTCTGACGATGGTATTAGGTAAGCGTTTATCACATCTTACCATAATAAAGTGGATATAATAGCTACAGGACACAAGTATATGAAAATAAAATATTTAATTTCAAAATCATGTTGATCACTGAATGAAAGTAGAAGTCTTCCCTTTATTGCTTTATTACTATGATATGTTTTCACTTAAAGTGCTCTGAATACACAAAGCCCCAAAATATTTCAGACCTACAAATGTGAATTAGTCTAATTGTGTGTTAGGTTTTTACATTTGTTTTGGTATCCCATGGAAATTCAGCCACTGTAAACTCATGAAGCATGTACATTTAATTTTGTTTAATTCATATAACAAAAAAAGTTTTAAGAACTCAGCAATAATACTTAAAACTGTATTAGATACATTTTTATCTGAATCATGCTATGGACAAAACCGAACTAATAAAGTTACACTAGTGAAAATTGGCCAGTCTGAGACTTAAATCTCACTATTTGACAATATAAAACCAGCATAAGACACTATGGCATTTAATGAAGACCTAAACCAATCGTTGGACAACTGTAATGGTAAAATTAGTAATTCTTTCTATCTCTTTAGCATGTATGAGCACGTTTTTTTTTTGAGAAAATGATGTCTATTAAGTAGAAGTTAGTTACTTGATATATTATCTTAGGGTTGACATGGGTGACTTAACAACTGAGCAAGTATTTCACATTAACAATACAGTTTTACACTCTTATTCATCACTTACTCTTCTAAAGGCCTGGGATTTCTGTGAACAAGGTTTTAATATACCTGGAATACATCAAACTAAAATTAAACTTCTGACAACACGAAAGAGAAACAGACACACGGGGTTTTAACCTGGTAAGATAGGGTGGAAAAAATGAAAGTGCCAGAGAAACTGGGCGTTTGTAAGATTGTGTCTCCTAGGAATGCCAGAAGCTTTATATGTATAGTCTTACCAACATGATTGCCTAAGTGTAAGCTGAACAAGGATGACAACAATAGGCATGCTAACGTGGATAGAGAAAGCTCAGGAGGCCTCAATTCTAGACAAAGAACTACCATCAATTAAGGAATACTAAAATCTGCAGAAATAGGCTGCCTAAGAAAGAGCACATCAATCGGTTACTCAATACCAAATAATCAGCCCTGGAAAACTACATACATACATAGACACAGACACAGACACAGACACAGACACAGACACAGACACAGACACAGACACAGACACAGACACAGACACAGACTAGACACAGACACAGACACAGACTAGACACAGACTAGACACAGACACAGACACAGACACAGACTAGACACAGACACAGACACAGACACAGACACAGACTAGACACAGACTAGACACAGACACAGACACAGACACAGACTAGACATAGACATAGACATAGACATGTGTGTGTGAGTGTGTCTAACATATAAGAGATATGTATATATGTAGCATTATATAGATTTAGCAGGGTATAAATATATATACATATATATTATAGTTTTTAAAGGGACTATGAATTTGAAAGAGAGCAAGGAGATGCTTATGGGACAGGTCAGAGGGAAGTAAAAGGAAAGAGAAAATTATATAATTATATTATAATATCAAAAATAGTGCAATTTTTAACTTCTTTAAAGTTTTCAAGTTTTTGTAAAAAATTAATTTGTTAGATTAATATAACTAGTACACTTCATCTTTAGAAACTATTATTTTCAAGATTATGTAATATTCCTAAGGTTTCAGTGGGGTTTTTTTTCATATCTTTAAGGGGAATGATGGATAACTGTTCAGGTCTCTGTGAAGTAAAAGGTGCAGTTTAAAGTTTTTCAGTGTGAAAGATTTTACAAATGAGAGTTTTCATTTGTTTTAATTTTCAGTGAATTCAACTTCATAACATACACTTTTTCGTTTATTGATCTCTTAAAAAAGATTCAATTTCTGCAAAATATGCATCATTACTGTCTAGAACTTTTATACACTGAGAAATGAAGTACTTATTTCTGTGTTTTTTTAATCACTGATGTGCTGAGTAACTCCCCTGTTAGAAAGCAATACGCTCTATCATTCCCAGCTTTGGCCAGGGTAATAATACACTTACAAGATGCCTAGAATTGAGCAAGAATCCTTGCTGTGCTTCATACTGACCAAAGCTTAGATGCCTGTCCATTATTTCCACTGCGGTGTGTGTAAGGAAAGGAAGTGTAGGCACTACTGGAAGAAAAAGCCAAAAATTAAGTGTAACATATTTTTCTGAACATCCAGTGTAGTCATAAGAGGAGTCACATAGCCTACAGGACTCATTTCCATTAGATGTGTTCATGTGTACAGGAATTTCAGCAGCACACAAGCACTTACAACCAGTCTTAGAGAATTAACAACATGTGTCCATTTTCAGTGCTTTTATTTAAAAGTTAAATATATAGCTTAAGTTAATTTAGTCCTTATATGAGTATCTAGATGCAATCATACATAAATAGAAACTAACGGTATCCCCTACAAAAATGAAAAATATACAGCACCTCTTATTTAAGTTCTTTAATCTACAAGTCTGGGCTATCCAAAAATCTCAGAGTTATTTTCTAAAAGGAAAATGTAGCCAAAATATTTTTAAACAAAGTTAATTATAGCTATTAATGGTAAGCAATTAGTGATGGAGGAATAGATAACAGATAATAAACATAGAAATAAGCTTCTGTGCACATAGCTTATATATCTTTCTGACTTATTCATCCTAATCAGTCAGTATGCTGAATTATATATCTATATATTCATAAATATGTCATCATATTAATTATTGAATATATGTGTATACAAAAAAAAATCATTGGTCCTCAACCATAGAAAAAATAAGCACATCAAAGGGCAAACAACTTATACTTTATTGATCAACTCATGAGTAAGCACAAAATTGTAAGTTGGGTTCCTCAGCAGCTCTTAGATTTACAGATATTCAGATAATAGGGTGGGCAAAATATCTGAGCATCATTGGATTGTTCTTGAACCTGGAAGTCAAAGGTCACACCATTTGACCATCTTTTCCCATGTATCCAAGTGACATTTCTCAGACCAGTAGAACAAAGTGGTCAGGATTTTGTTCTACAAGAATCCACTTGATGATTTTTTTTTTCTTGTTTAGTAAAGCTTTGTACTTCTTCCTGCCACGCTCAATGCTCCAAACCAGCACTCTGTTCAGCATTTGAATGTAGAAGTTTAGAATTCATCTAAAGAATTATTTTGCTAATTAAGAATGATAGATTCATTTTATTAACTCTGTAGCCCAAGCAATTTATGAGACTTCTAGTCCAGTTTTGTTGTGGTAGTCTTTCTTTTATTCTTAGAATGTAGCAGAGAAATCTTGAGCTAATGACTTGGTGACACATTCTCTCTTCTCTGCCCACATAAGAATCATGTTATTAACCGTAACATCTGTTTCTACCTAACTCTTAAGCAATGTCTGTATTTTTCTCCAAACAGCTTCAAAACCAGTGGACTCAAAATTATGCACTGGCCCGGTTCCTAACACCACACAGTTGTGCCATGTTCCTTGTCCAATTGAATGTGAGGTTTCACCTTGGTCTGCCTGGGGACCATGCACTTATGAAAACTGTAATGACCAGCAAGGCAAAAAAGGTATGTAATGTTGACATGGCCTGTTTAAAACGCCCACCAATTGAAGCAGTTTCGTAAGTCTCACGTGTTCTGTCAAAAATACTGTAAATTTATTTGAACAATTGTCATGTGGTGTTTGGAAAACATTGTTTCCTTGGAGCCCTTCACTATCTTTGTCTCCTGTATCACAAAGATCTGTGGGCTGGGGAAGAGGGATGTGGTACAGATATCTTACACAGGACTGAGCATACGACAGTCTCATTTTCCATACTTTGACATGTTATGAGTCTTATTGTCAATAACTTTTCTCTGCGGAAGCTTCTCTGTTGAGAATTTATATTTTCCTTCTGTGGGTGTAACAATTCGTCATTAGGAGTTGTTTTAATATTATAAACACTTAGCATGATAGCAGTTTCAGATTCTTCCCTAAGGCCTAACTATTGCTACAAATTCCTGGGCCTGGTGACTTGCCAAGTATGGGTTTTCTTTTGTGGAGTAGGCCTGAATCCAATCAGAAAGTAGTTGAGTATTTCTATATCCATGCCACACTTGAATCAGTAGATGTCTTGTAAGGCTTGATTTTAGGTTTCAAGGTTCACAGATGGATAAAATAAATGCTTCCTATTTCTCTTTGGGTCCTGTACATAGCACCTTATAGTACTATGCAAGTTTGATTAGGACTAAAGCTTCCAGATTGATAGAAGCTTGTATTTTTCCATGTTCTCTGACTTATATAGTGTCATCAGTAGTGTCATCAGTAATAAGGTTTTACCATCAAGTTCTGTATGATTCTCAAGAACATTGATAATAACCTATATTGTTTGGAAATCGATGGGACCCACTGGGCAACAACTTTTAAAGAAATAACACATCTCTGTAGCTGGGCTCTGTGTGTGTGTGTGTGTGTGTGTGTGTGTGTGTGTGTGTGCGTTGTGGTGAAATGTGGTATCTAGTTTGAATAATCTTCCATTATAGGGTAACATCATTTAAATAGTTTTAAAGATTTATTTATTTATTTAGTGTATATGAGTATACTGTGGCTCTCTCTTCAGGCACACCAGAAGAGGGCATCGGATCCCATTACAGATGGTTGTGAGCCACCATGTGGTCGCTGGGAAGGAAACTCAAGACCTCTGCAAGAACACTCAGTGCTTTTAACCGCTGAGCCATCTCTACAGCCCCTAAACTCTTTTTATATATGAATATACATATATTTTAGGAGAATGCTGCATTACTTGGTTACCATATGACTTTTTCAAAAGCTCTTTGTGTTAATCTATTCCTCCTCTAATCTCTGCAAATCTTATCTGTCCCCTACAAAATTTAATCCTACATTCTAAGTGAGGTAACCCTTCTCATTCCCTGGCTTGTTTTGTCTTCACCTATGTCTAGCTTGTTCTCTCTGTAGCCTGCCTCTGTAAAGCTGTCCTGGTAAAGCTGCCACTGCCACACTTCTTTCTCTGTCTCTCTGTCTCTCTGTCTCTGTCTCTGTCTCTTTCTCTCTTCTTTCCTCACTGTTTTTATGTGAGTTGTGTGGAAGTATCCTATCGTTGACTCTGTCAAATGTTTCTCTGATTTCAAATATGGCTGCTTTGTTTTACAAACTAACCTTACCTTTATTGTCAGGGATTAAAGATGTATACTAAAGGCATGTCTGTATACAAACCAGATCATACTATAATCCAAGATGTGTTTGTATTCTGGCCAAGTCATATAGCCTAAAAGGATTTTGGATATAATTCCTTGCCAGAACAGTCATTTTGCTGGATTAAAAGTCCTTTGCAGGGTATAATTGAACCATAAACTATTTTCATCCTTCTTGCTCCTCCCTCTCTTCCTTTCTTCCTTCCTTCCTTCCTTCCTTCCTTCCTTCCTTCCTTCCTTCCTTCCTTCCTTCTTTCCTTCCGTAAATGGCTCATGACTCATATTAAGCTTAAGTTTGTGAATATGTACACTGGTTTTTAATTCACATGTAACTTTTCCCCTCTACCTTTGTTCAGCCTTCACTTTGGGGTTTAAATCATCTTTCTGAAACATTAAAACTATGACATTATCAATCTATTTTTTTTCCTTCCCCAATGACTCAGGATTCAAATTAAGGAAGCGACGCATTACTAATGAACCTACAGGAGGTTCTGGGGCAACTGGAAACTGCCCTCACTTATTGGAAGCCATTCCCTGTGAAGAGCCATCCTGCTATGACTGGAAATCAGTGAGACTAGGAGACTGTGAACCAGATAATGGAAAAGCCTGTGGGCCTGGCACTCAAGTTCAAGAGGTCGTATGCATCAACAGTGATGGTAAGACGCATGCTTCATCACATTTCAGGGAAAAGCTACCTTATGTTAAAAGCAGATCTCTCTCTCTCTCTCTCTCTCTCTCTCTCTCTCTCTCTCTCTCTTGCACTATTGCTGAGTACAGTGATTACATTAGCTATCCAGAATATTGATTTTATTTTGTGTTTTTATTAATAATATTTAATTATATATTTGTATATTTGTCTGGACACGGTTTGTGCTTTGCTTTTTTTTTCTTTTTTTTTTCCCATCAGCAGTCTTTCTCCTCTTCTCTCCGGCTGTCAGTCTCCTTCATTCACCTACATTGTCTCACTCCTGTTTTCATGTCAAATAGGCATACAAGATTTGATTGATCTCTATAAAAAGTTCAATCACAAATAAGATAAAACGTGTGCTATTTGTCTTCCTGTGATCCACCTAGCGCACACGAACCAATTATCTTCAGTTGTGTGCATTTTCATAAAAACACTTTAACTCTAGCATTCTTCACGGATGAGAAATTCCATTGTGTGTATCTCGCATCTTCGTTACCCATTTCATTGTGGATAAACAGAGTCTGTTTAACTTTGATAGGAGAAGAGAAGTGGTGTGCTCAGATAAACTAACATCAGCAGGAGAATGTTTTAAAGCAAGCATTTAGAACTAACAAGGAAAGGACAATTTTGCTGTGTAATATTGCTTCATTCACTGAACTATTAAATGTAAACAAGCAAAGGGGTTGTTGGTATGACTCCATAACTCTTTCATTCCTCGTTGATCTGTCTCAATGATGTAATTTACTGAGCCCCATGCCACAAGGCCTATCACAGTGAGCTGAAATCAGTGTCTCCTCCCTTCCAGAGATGTAGCTGTAGCTACATCTCAATGTAGATGTAGCCAGTAGAGGGTTGTTGTCCACAGAGTCCCTTTCATCAACCATAGTATAACCTTGTACTTTACATTTCATGTTTGTTTAGTAAAATATCATGTCCTGATGTGGTACCTGATATAAGAAATGAACATTCTTCCAAATAGGAGTATCCCAAATACTCCTATTTGGGAGACCCCTCTATGTATGCTCAGCAATTCTGTCACAGTCTAAGCCCTCTTGATAGATCATCTCTCAGGGTCCTGCTCACTCTCAAATCCTATGACTCTGCATCTCAGTGAAGTATGAGCATTGAACCCCAGGGTCCCATGGCCTGAGAGTTTATGCTGTCTACAGCATATGCAGCAGCATCCTGGTGACTCCTCAGAGACGCTGCAACATCTGGCAGCCAGCATAATTCCTTCCATCTTACTTTTCTTCCAGCCAGCAAAATTGTTTCCTCCCATGGCTCCGTCACTGCTCAGTAGTAAGAAGAATTTTCTGAGGTGGGAAACAGACATTACTATCACCGAGAAATTAGCCTTTTACCTTTTAAACATAGGCTGTCATCCTGTCCACGGTCTGCAACAGTCACTCAGGATAACACTGAGCAGAATATGAGCAGGCTCCTGACATGGAACCATGGAGGCAGAGATTGCTGCTCCAGATCTTTCATGATGAATTTATGTCCCCTGTTTTGTCTTATGGAGCTACAATAAGCTCTGAAGAAACCTAACTTTAGCTTTTCGCTGTTCTGCTCTAAAGCACAAAGGAAAGGAGCCAGAGACTGGCATCCTGCTATTGGTATACAGGAAAACAACAAAGAAAAGATAATCTCTGCCTCTCTACGTGTGACTGGGAACTCACACTTCAAATGTAATTTAGATTGAGTGTACATTATACGCTTAGTTGCTGAAAATCAAACAGTGATATTTAACCCTCATTTTGATACAACTTCTTAACTTATTTTCTCAATTCAAATAATTTTTCTTGCTCGTTTAAATTCCTAGGAAGGTATTATAGTCCCAAGTGTTGCAAAATGAGTATTTGAATGAAGCAAAAATCTCAAATAGAAGTTAATTATCACCACATTTCTGCCTCCATGTTCTCCATCTATGAAATAGTCAGATCTGTCTTATTTCATGGGACTATCTTAATGGATATTATGAAAATTGAAAATATATGGGAGGGACTACCTATTTACATAACATCAGTGATTAATTTTAATTTTGTCAACTGAAAAGTTTTAGTATATAAGTAATTAGATCTTTTTCTCTTTCTAAGGAATATTTGTAAAAAGCATAGATATGTTATACAAGTCCAATTGTATTACAAACTACTCTTTATTATGACCAAACACAAGTTGATATCTCATAAATCATGTGAACTAAACCATCTAGGACGTACACATACGTAGTCCAGTTGCCACTCTTTTCCTTTACGAGGCTGTCTTAGCCACCATCTCATTGGCCTTGTGCACACCATAACCAATACTAATTTGTCAAAGATGTAACATAATACTTTAACTGACTCAGCTAGACAGGTGCACAAAGTCAAGCAAATCTTTAGTATAAATCTATGTTTTGTACATGACTGATTCATAGCTGTACTCAGGTGCATGAACAAGACTAGAGACCTGTAAATACTGCTCCCGTTTCATCCTGTGTTCACCTAGTAAGTGTGTAGCAGCTGCACCAAATGTTGCTTTGTAATTAAATCAGGCCCAGGGAATTAACATTGATTAGTAGTTCAGACTCTACCCTTAGGCTTGAGCTGCAGCTATAGATTTTGTTTTATAATTAAGTTAAAGTTCAACTCAGGACATGAAGAACTAAAGATGATGAATCTTGAAAATAATAAAAAAGTATTTTCTGGTCCCACATTCCTCACTAATTTCACAACTTTGTTAAGGACACAAAAGCATCTGAAGACTTGGCCTGCATTGTCCTGAATTATTTTTGTGAAGGCTTCCAGAGACCATTACAGATTCTGCTGCTGCTTCTTCCTCCAATTGTCTTGTAAGGAGCAGGGTTGAGGAAAGGTTGTGAGAAGGGTCAAGTGAGTTTTATGTAAATTCTCTAGCAAACAAGGATGAGTAAGAGAATTTCTCAGGGAAGAGAGCACAGCACAATCTGAGAAGAGAGAAGGATCTGATGTGTGATCCAAACTGAGAATCCTGAGTGAACCCAGTACCATATCTTTAGCACAATTAGAGGCCCTTCTTCAAGGGAAGGAGAAGGCATCACTCTAGAGGGTGTGATACCTTTGAGAATATCTAAATTCCTCCTTTGTTTTCAGGATACATGTATATTTTACTTAAAGATATAAAATTGATGAGCTTAGAGGATTTTGTTTCCAAATTGGTGGGTTAGAGGCGGGACGGAGGCCACTAAGCTTCAGATAGGCACATGGTGATCTATTTGTGCCTGTACTTCAACTATCGGGAGGCTGAGAGGAACATGAAAAATTTAAACCAGCTTAAGCTATGTAGCAAGTTCGAAACTACCCTGAGAACTAAGCCTGAGCATTGTCTCAAAATAACAAATAAACAAAATAAGCAGGAGTTTGGAAAAAATTTATTTTATAGCTTGAACCTATGAACATATTTTGTTATTTTCGTGGCATCAGTGCTTTCTTCCAGAAACATTGATTCAGAATGTTGACATTATTCCACATTAATGACCCAAATGCAGTGTTCTTGATTCAACTTTTCTAACTTTAACTTTTATAAGTTTTTTTTTCTAGTTCTTTCTGGACTCTGGCTGGTTCAAGTCAAGTGTTGTGGCTCAAACTCCTCTCCAAGCTAAATTACTCAAACTGGTTTCTCTTAGCTTCTGACTGAATTGGTCTGCTTATCTTCAAACTAACTGGCACTCTGTTCTAATCTGGCTCATCCTTATTCTTGGGCTTGTTTTGTCTTCACACGCACTGCCCCCCCCCACACACACACACATACACACAACCTGTCTTTCTTTACTGTTCTCTTAAGTAGCCTGTCTTTCCTACACTGCTGTATGAATTGGGCATATCCTATCTCTGACTCGTTCTGTCAAATCTTTCTCTGACTGGTTACTTTGCTTCTCAATTAGACATCATTTTCAAACATGACTGATTCCTTCTATAAAATATCCTTACCTTAAATTGTTGGGGATTAATGGTGTATACTCAGGGGAACTCTGTATACCAGCCAGATCATATTGTAATCTAAGGCATGTCTTTATCCAGACCAGATCATATAGACTTAGAAGGTCTTTAGATATGATCCCAGAGCAGCCATGTTTCTGGATTAAAATTCCTCTACATAGCAGTTTCAAAGGCTAGTGATTTTGTTGCTGTCTTTTCTAATTTACTCTTGTTAGTAAATGATATTTGATTAACAGTACACAATTCACTCTCATAACTAATTCATAATTGTATGAGGTCAAGGAGTATATTTGTGAGTCTAGGCAGGTACTTGGCTGCTGAGGTACATTCCCGCCCTATAAATTGTTTTTATTTTTTATAATATTGTCTTACAATTGTACAAGAAAAAGGTTGTTAGTATTGTTCCTCATTTCACAGTCACTACTGATGCAGTTGGAAGCACAAGAAGAATGACTAGAATTTGACAATTTTTTTTTTTATCATTCTTGAATATAATGAGGATTTCACCCAAAGACTCAGTGCCATAGCCCCCTTGCTCAATTTTCAAAATGCAGAAAAAGTCTACTTTATGGTGTGGATATAAAAATGTTACTCACAGTTTCATGGGCTTGAGCACTTGATTTCTGTATGATGAATGGCTTTGGTGAGATTGTGGACTGTTTAGAAGATGAAACAAAGCTGGAGGAAGAGAATCATTGGGGGCCAGCCTTGAGGTTTCTTCACAGGCCCTGCCTCCTATTCTATCTCAGCTTCCTCTTTTGCCAAGATGTGAAGAGTCTCAACTGCATACCTCTACTCCCATCCCCTCCCTTCCTTTCCATGAGATAATGAATCCCTCAAACTGCGAACTAAAACAAATCTTCCCCCTTTAAATTACTTCTTACCAGGTGTTTGGCCACAGAATGAACAAAAAAGAAAGATATGTACACAATTTACGTTATACAAACTCGACATTTATGAATAAGGTATTTAAGAATGAAAACAGTAATTAATATAGTTTAGAGTAACAATTTGTTGGGGTTAGCATCAAAAGCAAGAATGCTGCTTGTTTGGGGAACTATTTCAATTTATTATTAAAGGAACCAGGAGCATTGACTGAAAATGCCTACAGGAGATTTTATTATTTTGTCAGCGACTTGGTCTATAACTGCTTACTCCTTTCAAAAACTTCACCATCAATTTCCTCCCCCCTGTAATTGGATGAGTACATATTCCCATCTAAATAGAAAGAAGGGAAGGTGCACACTATTTTCCCTGAGTACTGTATACCATTCTTTATTAATCCTATGTGGTTAGTAACAAAAGGAATACAAGCATATACCCTTTCATTATCTTGAGATAAACACAAGAATGAACATTGTATTAGTCAGGGTTCTCTAGAATCACAGAAATTATGGGTATTCTCCATATAGTAAGGGAATTTGTTATGATGACTTAGACTCTGTAGTTTAACTCCCCATAACTCAAGAGAAGTATTTATTTTGGTTTACAGTTTCAGAGACATCAGGTCCTCATGGTAAAAAGGATATGGTGGATCTTTCATCATGTTGGTCAGGAAATGGAAAGAGAATGCTTTACTAGTTGACTTTTTCTGCTTTCCTGTTCATTTCTTCTAGACCAGGGCCTATAAAACAGTGCTCACCAGACTGATGATGATTCTTCTCTATTCAGCCCTCTCTGAACATCCACCTTTACACATGTAATGTTTGGTTTGCCTCCTTGGTGCATCTCATTCCATTCAAGTTGAAAATGATTAACTACTACTAAACAGCTCGTAGGTATGCAGTTCCCCAAACCATTCCCATGTTCAGTGATCCACTAAGAACCACAGGCCCAAGTACACAATTGTACCGACAACTGTGTTCAATTGCCGTGAACAACAACAAAGCAGACAAGGGACTCTCAAGAGGAATCCATGCATAAGTTTCCAGAAGTCCTCCCCAGGTGGAATCATAGAAAGGTTTTGGTTTTTTCATCAATAACTTATGACAATGCAAATTCACTGCTTCAGTAATGCTCACCAGAGGTGGAAGTTCAGGGAGTTAGTCATATAGTCACAATCTATGTAACACAGAGCAATTTCCAGAGTGCCCAAGGACAATTATATGTATAATTTAGAGCATGTTGTAGCAACATTTTAAGCACAAGTGTTACTCTTAAAATGTAAAGAATGGCAAATCCCTTTAGAAATTCAAATACCCAGATGTAGAACAAGATTCATACCTCTGAATATGAGAATCTAAGAGTAAGAGGTATAGGACTGATACAGAAAATTTTCTGCACAGTGGAACATGAGTTGTGCATTGAGTCCCATTTGATGAAACTCTTATCAGAATAAATTAAACTTTGAAGATGGCAATTGTAATAGGAAAAGAGATGATTCTTCTCTTTTTGCATCAATCACTGGACTATAGCTACCTGGAAGAAAGAAGGTGGATCACACAAGGTTAGGACTATCAGCATTATGCCAGGAGCCATCCACAGAAAGTGAAAAATGGGGCTTTAACAGGAGAATCTGAGATGGGTGAAAAGATCCAATTAAAGTGATTCCAGGAGATCCACTGTGACTGTAAGCAAAGTACATTATTCAGGAAGAAGATTCCAAGCAAAACAGTAGAAATAGTATCTAAATGAGTTAAATGGAGACTACCAAGAGAATGTCTTCTTCTAACCTTAAAAGGACTGGTCATGCTGATATATCCGATTTCATGTTAGAAGAATACTTCAGTGGTTTGTATTGGCTGGCAGGTGTGTGACAGTCCCTGAATAATAGCAGCATCAAAACAAGCTTATTTGTCCTTCAAAATAAAATAGGAGAATTTTAGGTTTTATCTCTCAGCATGTAGAGATTGCAAGAAATTTAAAAGTAGTAAGTGAAAATAAGAGATGATTCTAGAAGCAAATGCATCAGACAAATACTCAAAGGAGGATAGATGATGTCCCCTCCCCACAGCCCTCCACCCCACCAGGCCTCCCCATTTCCTGGGAACTCCAGTCTCTTGAGGATTAGATGCATCTTCTCTGACTGAGTCCAGACCTGGCAATCCTCTGCTGTATATGTGTTTGGGGGCCTTATGACAGGTCTTCTATGCTGCCTGTTGGGTGGCTTAGTGTCTGAAAGAACTCAGTGGTCCAGGCAAATTGAGGCTGCTGGTCCTTCTAAAAGGTTGCCCTCCTCCTCAGCTTCTTCCATCTTTTGCCTAATTCAACCACAGGGCTCATCAGCTTCTGGTTATTAGTTGGGTGTAAATATTTGCATCTGACTCTTTCAGCCGCTTTTGGGTCTTTCAAAGGGTAGTCATGATACTCGGCCCTCCCCGTTTTTATTGGATATTTTATTTATTTACATTTCAAATGCTATCCCTTTTCCCAGTTTTCCCTCTGCAAACCCCCTATTCCATCCTCCCTCCCCCTGCTTCTAGGAGGGTGCCCCCCCACCCACCCAATCCTGCCTACCCACCCTGGCATTCCCCTACACTGGGGCATCAAGCATTCCCAGGACCAAGGGCCTCTCCTCCCATTGATACCCCACAAGACCATCCTGTGCTACATATGCAACTGAAGCCATGGGTACTCTTTGGCTGGTGGTTAAGTTCATGGGAGCTCTGGGGGAGGGGGTGGGGCTGGCTGGTTG
Organism: Arvicanthis niloticus; assembly: GCF_011762505.2. Taxonomy (NCBI): domain Eukaryota; kingdom Metazoa; phylum Chordata; class Mammalia; order Rodentia; family Muridae; genus Arvicanthis; species Arvicanthis niloticus. Next base: position 48,798,356 of record NC_047672.1, read on the forward strand.
ATATTGTTGTTCTTCCTATGGGTTGCAAACCCCTTCAGCTCCTTCAGTCCTTTCTCTAACTCCTCCATTGGGAACCCTGTGCTAAGTTCAATGGTTGGCTGAAAGTATCTGCCTCTGTATTTGTCAGGCTCTGGCAGAGACTCTCAGGAGACAGTTATAACAGGTTCTTCTCAGCATGTACTTCTTGGCATCTGCAATAGTGTCTGGGTTTGGTTTCTGTATATGGGATGGATCCCCAGGTGGGGCAGTCTCTGGATGGCCTTTCCTTCAGACTCTGCTTCACATCTTGTTTCTGTATTTCATCCCTTGAGTATTTTGTTCCCCCTTCTAAGAAGGACTGAAGCATCCATACTTTGGGCTTCCTACTTCTTGAACCTTATGTGGTCTGTGAATTGTATACTGGGTATTCCGAGCTTTGGGGCTAATATCCACTTAACAGTGAGTACATACCATGTGTGTTCTCTTGTGACTTGGTTACCTCACTTGGGATGATACTTTCTAATTCCATTCATTTCCCTAAGAATTTCAGGAATTCATTGTTTTTAATAGCTGAGTAGTACTCCATTGTGTCAATGTACCATATTTTCTGTATCCATTCAGCTGGTAAAGGACATCTAGGTTCTTTTCAGCTTCTGCTATTATAAATAAGGCTGCTATGAACATAGTTTGAGCACTCCTTATCCTCAAGTAGTAGTGTCAGGCCTTGGGGACTCCCCACAGAACTGGATCCTACCTTGGGCCTGTCGCTTTACCTCCTTTTCCTCAGGCTCCTCTCCATTTTTGTCCCAGCAGTTCTTCCAGACAGGAACAATTTCGGGTCAGAGTTTTAACTGTGGGATGGCAACCCCCTTCTTCACTTGATGCCCTGTCCTTCTGCTGGAGGTAGGTTCTGCAAGTTCCCTCTCTCCACTGTAGGGCATTTCATCTAAGGTTTTTCCCTTTGAGTCCTGAGAGTCTCTCACCTCCCAGGTCTCTGGTACATTCTGGAGGGTCCCCCCCCCCCAACTCCTACCTCCCAAGGTCTCCTGTTTCCATTCTTTCTGCTGGCCCTTGGGGGCTTCGGTCCTTTTCCCCACCCAATATCTGATCATGTTCCCCTCTGATGGGGCAGGCAGGGAAGAGGTATATGGAGCAGTCAGAGGGTGGCCTGGAAGGGGGACAAAATCTGGAGTGTAAAAAAAACATTAAATAAAATTTTTAAAAAAGGAAGACAGAAAATAATTTCAAGCAGGCCACAGCTAATTACAAGTATTAATTTGGCATGAAAGATATGACTGATTCCTTTAGGTCATTATTAATAGTAGCCTTTTACCTTTCAAGAGTGTCTGGGTTACTGGGTTCCTCTGTGGAATTTAAATTATTCTATTTTATCTTTAGAGGTTAAGGAAACTTTAGAAGGCTATAATCCTGAAGACTCAGGGCAGGCATTTAGATAATTATTTTTAAATGTTAGAATAACTTTAAGGTATTAGGTTAAATTATATTCATAGATATTTTTGTTTCTTTCTATCACAGAGAATCCTTTATATTGCTTTATATTTTATCAAAATCATCATCAATGATAGATAAGAGTATCATGATATACAAGAATGAGAGACAGGCCAGTAATCAACCAAAATTTTGTTTAAATATATAATGAAACTGGATTTACTTACTTACATAACTTTTGGTAAGAACTCTGAGTTTAGACCAATGTACTTTTCAACACAGCTAGCTGATAATGTCATTTCTCCAAAGGATCCATCATTTACTTGCACTGAAATCTATTTCACCTCACAAATTATATGGCCAGTATATGGAAAAGCTGATCTTTGAAATGCTACAACCCATTCTATAAACGAATCTTTCCTCCATAATTTAAGTAATAAATGTACCAAGAAGTTCTCTTCCAGTAGAATGCTATGCCTTTTAATATATTTTGAATATAACTACATTGGGTATTGTGTTTAAATCTGAGATCTCTTGCGATTAGGATCAGCTAACACTCTTGGTTGGAGTTTATTTTTTTATAATTGGGTTGATATTCTTTAAATTTTTGTAAAGATAAAAGTATCTTGTTGCTGTGTAGTAATGACAATTCTTACATATTTGATATTTTTAACAAAAGTTATTTTCCTTTTTGAAAAAACAACAAACAGAACTAAGCCAGTGCATTTTGAATTGCAATGTTATAGCTTACAGGAAGAATATATAGAAAAATTTTAAAGTAAATTAGACAAAGACTTGCCATAAAACCTAATATTTCATTATTTAGCATCTATTCACATAAAATCCCCACTTCACTGTTAGTGATCATTCTCAATTCCAAATTTAAGACAAGAAAGAGTCCCACATTGTCATATGTAGTAGTCAGGTAACAGGTGACAACAGCCAGAACAGCCAGTTGTTTTTTTTTTGTTTGTTTGTTTGTTTTTGTTTTGTTTTGTGTTTTTGTTTTTTTTCATCTGGGTCATCTTATACCAGAATAGATACACTAGAAAAAGTTAAGACAAGAATTTGTTGACTAAGCCTAAGTCATATATCCCAGTCCATGTATTCCCCACTGTCTCCTTTGTTCCTTGGACTGTGATCATGTTTCTTCTGTTATACCTCTCCCCTTGTGATTTCACTGACTCAGCTAACAAGCCACGTACTGTCAACCCTCTGGAAATCTTACAAGGTCAATTTAACACTCTTGTCCTAAATCATGTGATCAAAAGAGTCTCCAGGCTAATCAGACCAAGGGAATTGTGAAACATCGCATATTTTGATGGGAGGTACTCACTAGAATTAGTGGTCACCACAGGCAACGTGCTCTGTTTCCTACAGACTGCTCCTGTCAGTGTTCCTTCCTTAAATACTGCCTAAATACCTTTTAAAAATCCCACTGCAACAGGACTCTACAACTTCCTGCCACCAGAAGCCACACTCAGCTACTCCTGGCATTTCAAACCCACCGTCTGACAACATTAAGTCCATCGTCATTCTTTTAAAGTTGATTTCTTCTCTGTTTTACCATCCTAGTACATGTTACCACAACAAAATCCTGTTGATAGACTGAAGATGGGTGGGTGGGAGACTATAAAGTAGATAGGGAGACGAATTCCACGAGGGAGGTAGCACAGAGCACAAAGCAGAGAAGAGACCTCATTGCAACACCATGAGATAACAGCTGCTTTGGATATCTGAGCAACAGCCAAGTACCCAGTGTGCCTGTGGTGAAGTTGTTTAGTGGGAGATGACTTGCAGGGTAGATTTAGAGATATTGCATAGGCAGGAAACATTCCAGGGCTTTCTACATAAGTAATTCTGGGATTCCCAGAGTCTGAACAAAGTAGCCATTGACATCTTCTCTAATAATCACTCATATGGTTCTGTTGAGATTGAGCTTTAATGAGCAGAAAAGAAAGAATGAGGGTCAATAAATAACATTAGTCCAGGTGAGAAAAGATAGTGTCTTGCATGAGGGTTTTTTTTTTTTTAAGTTTTAAAAGAATTTATCCTTTAATCTTTTATTTTACAGTCCAGACTTTACCCCCCTCCCAGCCTACCCTCTATTCCACATCCCACTCCTCCTCCCCCCATCTCCAAGAGGATTTCCCCACCCACCACTCACCTCACCAGACCTCTAAACTCCCTGGGACCTCCAATCTCTTGAGGGTTAGGTGCATCTTCTCTGAGTCCAGATCTGGCGTCCTCTGCTGTGTTGGGGACCTCATATCAGTTGGGATATGCTACCTGGTTGGTGGCTTAGTGTCTGAGAGAGATCAGTGGAGCAGGCTAATTGAGACTGCTGGCCTTCCTATAGAGTCGCCCTCCTCCTCAGCTTCTTCCAGCTTTTCCCTAATTTAACCATGGGACTCCTGGCTTCTATCCATTGGTTGGGTGTAAATATCTGCATCTTACTCTTTCAGCTGCTTGTTGGGTGGTTGCTGTCAGACGGTAGTCATGATAGACCCCAGTTTGTAAGCACACCATAGCATCAGTAATAATATCAGGTCTTGGGGCCTCCCCCTGAGCTGGAACTCAATTTGGGCCTGTCACTGGACCTCCTTTTCCTCAGGCTCTTCTCTAATTTTGTCCATGTAGTTCTTTTAAACAGGAACAATTCTAGGTCAGAGTTTTTGACTGTGGAATGGCAATCCAATCCTTCCACTTGATGCCTGTCTTTCTATTGGAGATGGACTCCACAAGTTTCTCCTGCCCACTGTAGGGCATTTAATCTAAGATTTCTCTCTTTGAGACCTGAGAGTCTCTCACCTCCCAGGTCTCTGGTACATTCCCATCACCTCCCATCTCCCAAATTCCATTCTGTTTCCATTGTTTTGCTGGCCCTCAGGGCTTCAGTCCTGCCCCCCCATACCTAATCATGTTCCCCTCTTCTCCTCCCTGTCCCCTTTCCCACCCAGATCCCTCCCTCTCTCCTCTGCTCATGTGATTGCTTTCTTCTCCCTCTCAAGTGGGTCTGAGGCATTAGATGAGAGTTCTAATAGTGCCATCCAGAATGTGGATCTGAAAGAATTATTATAATTGAGGAACAAGGAAGTTACCAGAGATACTGCTGTCATGAGATCAAGTGTTCTTTATGCTGCCTTTAGGATGCTTACTATGAATCCTTCCTTGCTATATTACACAATTTGGCTGTTTTACAATCTCTTACTGGCATCCTGATGGCTCTTTTGTGAAGTTCAAAGCAATTTTGTAATTGCAGAATGCTCTATCACCTCCCTCTGCTTTGGCCACTGCATCCCTCCTTTTATCCCACACTGTGCATTTTGTAACATTTGGAAAGCAGTCAGTCTAAGTCTCCATGGTAGAACTGTTAGTCGCTGCTGGATAGTACCTTATTATCTTTGCATTCCTATTTCTTAGGACTATCTCCACATAATAGGCTGTCAATAAACCTCTGGCCCATCACTAATTTCTTTCTTTTACTCCTATATACCACCTCCTTTAAAGAAATGACTATCAGGTTTTTTTTACTTACATTTTGTTATTGCCTTTATTGCAAATTTTAGCATTGCCTGTCAAATGTCAGATAAAAACTTGGCATCAAATTGCACACCTTATTAACAACTGGACATGCCTTCAAATTCCATTACTCTCAAGTCTCAGTACACTGGAGCAAATAGAGACTGCCTTTTCAGGGGGATAAAAAATAAACAGGATGCCAGGGTTGGTTTTTTTTTTCCCTGAATTTTGATGACTTTCCCTAAGAAAATTTCATCCTTTGATTATGTTTTTTTTTGTTTGTTTGTTTGATTGTTGGTTTTAATGTAGGTCTGCATGTGAGCTCTGTCAGTCAACTTTTTTTTTACTGTAATAAGATATGTAAAATAATCAACTTAAAAACAGAAAAGCTTATATTGTCTCACAATGTTTACTCACAGAGGACCCATTGCCTCTAATGGAGGTACTAGATAACAAGATAAAAATGTTACATTCACAGCATGGCTAGGAAATAGAAGAGAGAGAAAGAAAGAAGAGAAACCATGGATTCCCTATCCCCTTCAAGACGTGTGCTCAGTGCCCTAACATACTCCACTAAGACATAGCAAAAAAAACAAACTCCTGATAGGACCACCCTAGAATCATGCCTCATGGGCCTTTAAGAAACATTTAACACGTAAACTGTGAAAATGTGCTACACACACACACACACACACACACACACACACACACTGAGATGACTCATGTTAACCAAAGGAACACAAACTCTTAAGAAGGTTAACATATTTTAGGCTAAACTTGGAGCTATACAAAAACATTTAGTATCCTCCATAAGATTTAATAAGCTACAAGTATTCATATGTATCATAAATGCCATGCGGAAGTGTGAATGAGTTTCTGTGGAAGACAAGAGTTACAAAAGAGGATAGAGTTTCCACAGCATTTTATGCAAATCAAAAGGGTTTGACTGTTTTGAGTTATTCAGATCTAGTTGTTTTTAAACAGAACTCCAGCCACAGGAGGGCAAAAGGGAAGTTGGAACAAGCTGTCTTGATTCTCCTTTAGAAAACAAAGCAAAACATAAAAAACCAAAAACACAAACTTTAGCACTAAAAAAAAAAAAAAAAAAATCAAGGAATAATACCAAGTTTTTCACTGTATTGAGATGGTTTTCCTTGGTCCTGCTGGCACTCTCTTGCTTCAACATTATATGTTGAATTTACAAAGCAGAGATCTACAGCCATATGTTTCAGAGTCTGTGTTTCATAAGAAAAAAACATCTTTTATAAGTTTTTATAATCAATGGAAGGAATGCTTCAAATTGCAATTAAGCTATTCAGCAAGTAAATAAATAAAGACAGAAGCTACACTGCCAACTTCTAATTTATTCTGTACAATGCCCATGGTGTAAAATAACATAGGTAAAAATGCTTCTCGTGATGGTAGAGAAATTTATATCTGAGTTAAGTGTGTACACATCTGTGGCAGCCACATGGAAATATATATGCTTTTATATAATAAGATTATATATGCTGTGACATGACTGTGTCAAAACGCCTCAGAAAATTATTTTGACTCATGATTTAAGAATGAATTCAGTCCATTATGGTACTAGACACACTCTGTCCTCAATCAAGAAGCAGAAACTTGGACAGGAAGTGATGAGAGGTTAAAAAAGTCTATAGTGGCTCATTCCAACTTTTAAGAGTATCACTTCCAAAATGCTTCAGCTATCAGGGACTAAGTGTTCAAACTCAATCTATTGGGAAAGTTTCACATTAAAACCAAATGTGTAATATCAAAAAAACCTATCACTTAAAATTATCTTTTCTAATCATCAAACTCTTACACAATACTACAATTACGTCAGTTCTGTTATATACAAGTGGTGAGTTGCCCATGCTCTGTGTTCTTGGAATTATTCATTGTTGACCATGATAATTAGCTCACTGTTCTCACAGTTTTGCTTTTTAAAAATAAATTCTAATATTTTCAATTTGAACCGAAAACATTATGATATTTAGGTTTTCTAATAGTTTGATATACTTATTTGAAGTATATCTTAGTAGTACAGGTTTAAATTAAACGACATAGAACCATTCAATTCAACTGAACTCAATATGATCAACTTATTGCAATTAGGGGAAAATGACAAATGAAAGTCATGTGTGAGTCATAAAAGAAGCCTTGTCTTCGTTTCCAGTGTATCATCCTCTAGATCTAATTTAATAAAATAAATAAATAAATAAATAAATAAATAAATACAAAAAAAAAGCTTTTAAAAGTAGATTTGATAATGGCCTAAAATGTCGTTTTGGGCAATAAAAGGTTAATATTAAAATGTGTAAACATGATAAACTCTATGAAGAATGTGCCTGTTAGTTCTCAGAAAAGAGAAGTGTTTATCTCTTGTGAAAATGAAGAAAGGCAGTGCAGTCTCCCTGCTGCCTCTGTTTAGAAAACTAATCCTCTAATCACTTTTCAAAGTCTAGAAAGAGAACAAAGAGCATTCTTTTTTGGACTCCTCTTTTAATAAATTGTATTTCCTATTGATTCGAGGTATGTGATAACTATAACCTTGAATATGTGTTTATTTCTTTCCATTTTTACCCTTTATCACTTAAGAGAATGGCAATAATTCTTTTGACCTGGAGTGACTCACATTAATGCTCTTACTTCTGAGAATGCTCTTACTTCTGAGGACCTCTGAGAACTATTCCAAGTGTCCTGTAGAGTTCAACCCCTGGAGAGCTGTTTATGGGCTGGCTAGACATCTGTAAGATTATATCTATTTTCAAACTCAGTTCATTCCGTTGCATACTTTGAATGTGTATTTATCTTGAGTACTTTACTATTTACTCATCATCACATCCAGATCAGGTGATTATTCCTCTGAAGAGGACTGGTTTCTACTTAAGGTTCCCTGAAATAGATAAATAGTATTAATGTTAGTAAGTTCAATCCAGGCTTTTTCTAAAGCAGTGCAATTAACCCTGCACCAGTCTAAACAGTTAAGAACAAACAGAACCTAGTTGTGCTAAAAGAAGAAAATACGGTCAGCCTCTGAAGTCCACCTTCCATCCTGGTGAGTTGCTCAGCAAGATTGTGGAATAGTTGCATCATAGTACGTGCAAAATGCCCCTGGATTGCAACACACTGACTGACTGTTTGCCACTGCAGACAGATTGTGAGCACTATCACCAAACCGGCACTCCTAAAATCTTGAGAATAATGCAAGGAATATTTAGAAACTGAAGAGTCCGTGCCTGTGTTACAGAAAACTCAACAAGGAGATCATGCATAGGGAAGAAGAAATTGTAAATTATCATGATACTTAGAGTAATAAATCTCATCTACAACAACCTGTATCATTCTTAGTAATCTGAACTGAGGAATAAAGCCCCTCAATGAGGAGGTGTTTGGTTGGTTGGCTTGGCTGGCTTTGGTGCTGAGAATAGAGCTGAATACACGCAAGCTGCTACTCAGGAATGTATACTAAGAGAATCACAGTCCCAAAATATAGATGCCCAAAGGCAAACCATCTGTAGAATATGTTAGGGTAACAACAGGTGAAGTGTTCCAAAAATAAGATAAAAAATACATACCATAAGAGAGAAGGAACAACAGAAATAACTTCACGTAGGTAACAATATTTTAGTTATATAGAAAGATGCTTTTCTTTCGATTACAAATCCTGATAGAATGCAGTATTACTAACAACAAAAGATTAAATCTCCTTTTGTATTTTACTTTTGATACACAAAATGTTCTTGCAGCTTTCAGATCCCAGCGGGGAGTCCTGAGAAAAGATACTCCATAATCTTAATGCTACATGTTTATTACGGAATGGGTCAGTGGTTAAGAGAAGCACTCTCCTCAAGACCACACTAAGAACCTAGAACTGGGCCAGATGTTCTGTCTTCTTTGTCTTGATTTCTGCTAAAGTCACTAGCTTTCTCTTAGTCATCCAGACTTAAAATCTCCAATACTACTTTGGCTCCTCTTTTTCTGTGTTCCACATACTATCTGCTGTCAAGGCTTTGGTCCTGCCTTCAGAAAAAAAAAAATCTCTCCTTGGGCTGGAGAGCTGGCTCAGCTGTTAAAGGCTAGGCTCAAAACCAAAAATATAAGAAAATCTCTCCTATGTGTACTCCTTAAACTTTGCTCTCGCAACCACTAAATGAAGTTCAGAACCCTACCAATAAACTGTTATTTATGTAGTCCAGCCATTGAAAGCACAGTGCCCGGCATTGTTCTCTGTGCCACCACATTCTGTCCTTGTCTTTCCCAAGTAGGGCCCTGGCATGTTTGTCCTCCGTGTAGGAACACCCTGTTGCCAAAGAATAAACTCAGTTCTTCCTTTCAGTTCTCAGTCTGCTTAGTAGGCCCTTCTGGGCCTACTGCTTCTGTCCTGGCTGTTGACTCTCTGTACTTCTGCATTCTGTTCTGTACCTGCTGGTTGTCATGTCTTGACCTACTATTTCACATCAAGTCTCTTTCTTGGTAAATATCTCTTCATTCTCTTTGCTCATATGTTGTGAACCCTTTAAACATTATTTAAACTTATCTTACCTTTCCTAAAACAAAACAAAACAAAACAAAAAGAACAACAACAACAAAACAAAGTTCACTGCTCTCATCCAGTTAAGGCATGGTATTTTGCTCTGCAATTTCCTAAGAATTTTCTTTATCAATGAGTATATTTGTTACTAGTAATTCTTCCTTGTTTTCTATAACAATGATCCTCTATATGTCTTATGAACTCTACCAAAAGATACAGACTCTTAAGAGCAGCCATTTTTTATTCTTTTTGCTTTTATTTCTGCTATTACAATCAGTATTTCTGATTATTATAGTCAATAAATACTTCTGAGATATCGAATGGTTTAAAAAGCATTTTAGTTATGCTAATTACTGCATATTTAAAGTGTCTCAGAAGAGACTAGCCTCCTAGTCTGTCTCATATACTAATTCCATATTTTTGTCTATTCTTTAACTAGAACCAGAAAATAGTTTGATTATTAGATTCAATATTAATAAGGTTATTTTCCCCCTTTCATGATATTCAAAAATTCAGTAACTAGGTTTGTGGTCTCAAGTCCCAAATTCATGTTTTTGTAATTTTTTAACAGAAATTTGGAAATCTTAAATTAATTTAGAGAAAAATAATGTTTTTATCACTTATAATCTTTTTATACCATAATTTGTTGTTTTACTTAATCAATTTATAAAAATTTTTTAAAGCTGCAAGAAAATAAATGAGATTCTATAATTTTTCTAATCATTTGCAAAATGATTATATATTTATATATGATTATAGTATCTGTTTATTTAGTAGTCATTTTTCTAAACGAGAAATTAAAACTATTATACCATAAAATTTATTTTTAGATATTAAGACACAAATAGATTTTAGTTATAAACATGCTAATAATTTTACAATAATATACAATAATATATTGAACTTTGAATCTCCATCCATCAAGGCAGGACTAAAGTTAATATATTCATATGTGGCCAAATATTAAGAAAGTATGTTTATGTTAAAAAATTTATTATTGTGAATAAAACACCATTTTCTGTAACTCTTCTTTGTAGATCATGCATTGCAATAGTCAACCTGAGTCTGTCCATTGTACCATTGGTACATTTTTATTATTTTAGTGTTCAAACTCCAAAGAAATTTAGAAAATATCTCATTCACTCCTAACTGCACTGTTTTCTCTTATGTCAACTTGGCATGAGCTATAGTTGTTTGAGAAAAGAGAACCTCAATTGAAAAAACTATGCCCCCCATTGGCCTATAGGTGATAGTGGAGCCCTTTCTTTTTTGATGGTTTATGTGGAAAAGCCAAGCTCACACTTGGTGGGTCTACCAGTGACCTTGAGGTCTGGGGCTCTATAAGAAAGCAGGCTATACAAGCTATGCAGAAAAAGCCAGTAAACATCACTCCTCCACAGCCTCTGTATCAGTTCCTGTCCCCATGTTTCTTTAGTTCTTGTTCCAATTTCCCTCAATGATGGACTACAGTCTGTGAGGTGGAAGAAGCCCTTTTCTACCTATCTTAGTTTTGGTCATGACATTTTATCACAGCAATAGAAACCTTAAAAATGACATCTCCTTAACAGATTTAATGTAGATTAATGTTGCTTATCAGGAAAAAAAAGATAATGAAAGAATGACAAAAGAAACAGTGTATATGTGTTCCTATTTCAAGTTAAATATTTGCAGTGCATTGATATATTTATTGTATATGATTTTATTAATTCTTAAGAATTTCAAGAAATGAATTTTGATTATATTCTTGCTCTCTTCCAACTCTTTCCATACCTACATTTCTTTCCTAACACTTTCAATCCTTTTTAAAAAAAACCCATACAGTCTGATTTTTGCTAACCATATATTCTAGGATATGTGTCGTTCCACTGGTGGGTCAGCTTAACTAGGCTACATTGTTTGAGAAAACTGCTGTCTTTTTCCAAGAAGCTAATAATATCTTCTTAGTTAGGGAGTACTTCTTGCCTACCACCTTCTCAGTGCTGGGATTTGTTCTTGCTTGAGATTCCACAGGCTTTATAGATGCTGTGAGTTCATATGTGCAGCTGTTCTTCTGTGTCCAGGATATCCTATATCCTTCTAATTATCTGCTGTGTCAGGCTTTTATACTGTACCCTCTTTTCCTTGATGATCGCTGAGCCTTGAAATGAAGATATTTGGTGTAAATGTTCTATTTACAGTTGATCATGTAACAATCTGTAATTCAGTTGTGGGTCCCTGTGTTAATCACCATTTTCTGAAAATAGACTCATTTTTATGAAGGCTAAGTGATACATTAATCTATGGGTATATTGATAAGTCACTAGGAGTCTTTTTTATACTATGTCCATTAAGTATAATAACAGTAGTAGGTTAGCCCTTGGGGCCTGTACCCTTATTAGGTATAAATTCCTGGCCTGATAATGAGGCCAGGAATGAGTTCTGTCTTAGAGCAGACCTTAAATGCAGTCAGAAAGCAGGTGATTATTATTAGAACCTTTGTGACACTATTACAGCAATAGACATTTTTTGCCAGGCTGGTCATTGTGTTGTGGGAAAGAAACCTGGGGGGACAGGAGGGGGTTTCCGTCCGACAGCGGGGGTCCAGGGCAGGCTTTCCACACTCTCCGACAGAGAGTCCTATATTCACACAGCCGCGCAGGTGGGCCGGAGGCTGCCTCAGGAAGGTGCAGGCCCAGGAGACACTTGGAGTCCAGTTTTCCAAAGTTTTTATTGTTCATGGCGCGTGGTGAATGGGTATAGATGGTGTGCGCTTCCCCCCCCCCAAAAAAAAAGCCAGGCTCCCCTGGCTTTTATAGGGAGGGGGGAAAAAGGGAGGAAATAACTTAAATAGCTATGCCCCTGGCCTTTAGATAACTCATTAATATTTTAATCTCTGGAGATGGAGACTTCCTAATCACACCCTCTACCTGTGCGTGACTGATGGTGCAGGTTAAATGTAGTTACCTTGTCCTAGGCCAGACAGGTCATTGTCGTGGCTTTCAGGCTTGTAAGCTGAGAAAGATTGTTCATGAGTTTTCTCCCTCAATAACATCCATAGAATCTTGGTTAGCATCTCAAACTATGTCAGCAGATATGAAGCATCCAGAGCTGTACCAGCGTAATTTTTCTCTATTCTGTGACTCAAGTATGTGATGTCTTCACCCAAGGTCTTGGGGTAAGCAAAAGTATAAGTAATGAATATCTTGTAATGTTTGGGGGTCTATAAGATGGTCACTGGCCATCAACACCAAAAGAAGTACCCCATTCCTTACACTAGGCTTTTTATTTCTCAGTCTCTGGTGTTTAGTAGTGGGGTTGTACCTCATTATTATGTAACTCCATTTCAACTCTTTTTATGTATGTGATTATACTTATTTTAGAGAGCTTCTAAAGTGGTTTTCATATGACTTTTTCCAAAATATACTTAATTGCCAGGCGGTGGTGGCGCACGCCTTTAATCCCAGCACTTGGGAGGCAGAGACAGGCGGATTTCTGAGTTCGAGGCCAGCCTGGTCTACAGCGTGAGTTCCAGGACAGCCAGGACTTCACAGAGAAACCCTGTCTCAAAAAACAAAAAAATAAAAAACAAAACAAACCAAAAAAAAAACCCAAACAAACAAAAAACAAAATATACTTAATATTGCCTATTCCTCTCCATATGCCCTCCTCTACCCTGCCTTTAAGCCCTTGACCCAATCCATCCCTTTCTGTTCCCTTTTTCCTCTTTAACTCTTTACAATAATGCATTTTATCTCCCCTCCCTAAAAACCCTCTCCCAATGGGCCCTTCACAATTTCCAGACTTCTATGGGCATTCCAAATGAAGCACACAAATCTAAACTTTTGAAGCTCACATCCACAAATGAGAGAAAACATGTAGGATTTATCTTTCTGTGTCTTGTCTACTTTACTCAGAATGATTGTTTTTAGCTCTGTTCACTTACCTGCAACATGCATAACTTTATATTTCAAAATCTTCTTTAACAGAATCTAAATAGTTTGGACATTAAGATCAATAAATAACAAATGGGATCTCATGAAACTACAGAGATCCTGCACAGCAATGTTATTATTGCTCAAGGGAAGTGGCATTCTACAAAAGGAAAATATTTTTACTAGCTGTCTTAGTCAATGCTCTATTGCTGTGAGGAGACACCATGACCAGAACAATTTTTACAAAGGAAAACATTCGATTCATGCTGTCTTAAATTTCAGAAGTATAGTCCATTATCATTATAAAAGGAAGCATGTTGGCAGTTAGGCAGACAAGGTTGCAAAGGGGTAGCTGAGAGTTCTACTTCCCTATCAGTAGGAAGAAGAAAGAGTGTGAGAGTTTGAGAGGAGCAAGAAAGAGAGAGAGAAAGTCAGAGAGTGAGAGAGCTAGGGAGAGAGATGGAGAGAGCAAGAGAGAGAAAATGAATGAGAGAGAGCAGAAGAGAGAGCAAGTAAAAGAAAGAAGAGAGTGAGTGAGTGAGTGAGTGAGAGAGCAAGAGAGAGAGAGACAGAGAGACAGAGAGACAAAGACTGAATAGAGCAAGTGAAATCCCAAAGCCCACCTCTCACTGACATACTTTCTCCAACAAAGCCACACCTACTACAAGGCCACACCTCCAAATGCCACTCCCTAAGCATTGAAATACATACATAAGCCTCTGTGATCATTCTTATTCAAATTGCCACACTAGCTATACACTAAACAAAAGATTACTCTAGGATGTACAACCAACATTAAAATCAAATAACCCAATTTTAAAACTGTGTCATTGAACTCCACAGAAAATATTTGAAAGATGAAATAGAAAGACAAATGATAGAAAAAACACTTAAAAATGGGCAACATCCTTAGCTTTATAGGAAATGAAAAGTAAAACTGCGGTGAGATTTCATCTTACCCAACTTAGAATGGCTAAGATTAAATCAGTAAATAAATAGATAAATGACGACAAATGTTGTGGTGAATGTTTACTACTAGTGGGGTGTACACTGGTTCAGTCTTTCTGAACATTAATGTAGAAACTATTCAAAATGCCAAAAAAAAAAAATAGATTTAACACAGGCTTCAGCTACACCACTCTTGGGCCTATGTCCAGAGAATTTTATATTCTATGATAGAGATTCCTATTCATCCTCTAATATTCACAGTTACTGGAAGTGGAAACAGCCTAGCTGTCTGTCAACTGAAGAATGGATAGTGAAAATCTAGTTTATTTGTACAATAAAATACTATTTGGCTATTACAAAAATGATACCTTCATTTTTAAGTTTTTTATACTATGATGGTGACAAATTAAAAAACAAAATCATGACAAACAATAAGTAGCTTCTCATAAGAAAATTTAAAGAAATGAGATGACAAGATTTTTAAAGAATGTTTTATTTTTTCTTATTTGGACAACTTTGATATGATTTCATTATCATCTTCAACGCTTAAACTGTAAACACATTCTTATTTTACATTTTATTTAAAATTGGTAATGTGAAGACCCTTAATAAAACATAAGCCAATTTTAAACTCTCAAATGTTTAATTGAAGAAAAAAACAAAATTAAGAATCATGGAAGGAAAACAGCATGAGCAAAATATTGGAAAACAGTATGTTCTTATTAAATTTTATCTTCAGACATAAGATTTTATAGAATGTTGTAGAAATCAATGCCGTGAATATTTACTCATGAATATTTTAAGATATATTGATCTCTCCTAGTTAGTTATTAGGCAAGAGTGACCTACTTCTGCTGGGCGCATGCCCAGTAGCCTGTGAGCAGAAGTGCACTTTCTAAGGAAAGAATGGGAAGCAGGCTATGATTTATGGGCTTCTGAGAATTTTGTCTGAGAGTTAGAGGCTTGGTGTTAGGAATGAGCTCATTCTGGTGAATGCTCTTCCCATTCATTTAGTTTTCACTCTGTAGCATAGAAGGCCCTTTTATGAAGATTCTTTTTAGGCTAATTCTACCTTCCTTCATTTTAAACACGTTTTTTTCTGGATTTGAGTCCTAAAATGTTAAGAAATACTAAAATAGCATATTAGAAATGTCATTCAATCTTATGTGAGGAAGGATTTTTATGAATATAAAGGGCAGACGTAATATTTCCATGAGAAAGCAAATTCTGAATTCCTATAAACAACCGTCTTCACAGTGAATAGTATTTTTCTTAATTGTGTCTTCTCTGAAGCCACTACCACAGAAAGTGCATTAAAATTATGATAACATTTATTTATTACATTATAGGATAATGTAATAGAGTTTGTGGTAATAAATTTCATAGTGTTTTTTACTCAAGAATAGTTTTACCTTTCTTGAAAATAACTCTGATAAATTCTGCGGTTAATATCCCTTAGTAGTGACTACTAAAAAGCTGAGTTAAGGTTTTTGAGGTGCTTACAACCCACTGAAATCCTCTAGATTCCGTTTATATAAATATTCCCTCTGTCTCTATTTTTGAAAAATAGATTCATTGCCTCTTTTTAATTACTACCAGCTAATGCATATATTAAGTCACATTAATATTTATTTTTGAGAAACCAGGTAACCTGTGAATTAATGAATTCATTAAATTCTCTTAAATATCTATCAGCCTAATGCATTTTGAAACAAATCAACAGAAATCTATGACTTTAAGGAAAAGTCATAATGAGAACATTATGTTATTAAAAACAAACAACAACAATACACCTTTATGCACACGTCTTAAACTTTTGGACTCAGTGTCTCTAGAAATTTCTGTTTTGGAAGTCATGCTGGCCAATGTGAACTTCTTAAACTTTTATGTTTGCATATGATTCTTTGAAAGCATGAGGCTGTGTGAGTGTAACAGCTGTGTGACACTCTTAGAGGATCTAAGAGAATTGAAGGTGACTTGAAGGATTATTTGTAGGAATACAGGGAGGCCAGCTCAGGCAATGAACTCTTCTCCAGTAATCTTCACGTATGCTTGTGGTTAGATATGTTCAGCAGTACAAAAAATATAAATGTATAGTAACTTCTTGTGTTCTCCATACTGGGTTCCTTGGTCATGTTTTTTTTAATTCTGTAGTAGAATTACATGGATAGTAAATGATGACATTTGAAGAGCAATATCTTTCAGTTACCATTTTCTAAATAACACAGTCAGCATTCTTATTCCCTATAAAATCTTTCAGTGTATTTGTTGACTGATGGTCCGCATATTGATTCCTGCTGTTTCCATGACTAAAATTGATCCTCCGCCCTAGTGAGACCTCTATCTGTCATCAGTCTTACTTTTCTTTTATGCCAAAATGACATTTGATTGTATTATGTACAGAAGAAGTCTTCTGTGGGGAACGGTGATCAATATGCTTATGGTCACTGATTTTACAGACCTCACATGGAGCCACATTTATGAATGAAAGTTGGAGGGCAGATCATGTCAGAATTAGAAGATTTGCAATAAAATTGTCACCTTTCCCTAAACTTAATATGTACTGTCTACTTCTAAAACATTAAATATTCACATACTAAAATGATTCAATCAACAAACATTTACAAATATTGTTTGCAGCATATTGTAGTTTGTACAAATATCTTTGTGTGATTGCCATGATGATAAAGGACTTACAACATTAATTGGCAAAAATGAGAATGATTAAAAACATACATACTACATGGAATGAATTTGTGTGAAAATGAATCATAGTTTATTTACCTAAAATGAGTCATACTACCAATAACAAATGATTGTTGTTTGTTTTTTGTGCTCTGTTCAGCTAGTATATCAATCATATTTAACCCTTAAAACAGATCTCCAGAGGATTTTATTCAATTATATAAAGAACCAGATTCATGAAATTAACAAACATAAACATTGCACAGCTAGAAGAAAAATCCAAAGTTCAGGTCCACTGACTCTTATTCTTGCAGATTCTCAATAGCACTCAGTAAATGTTACCTTTGTTTAGTGTTAACGATCCCTTTCAAGTATGGTGATCAGGAATATTTGACATTGTGGTCCATACTGGTTCAATGGGTTCAATCATTCAAGGAATATAATACAATAAAAGTTAGAGGAGGGCCAAAGACACAAAATAGCTTGAAATGGCAAAAGAATACGAAACCTTTTTGATTCTGAAGAAGGAAATATAGCTAGACATTCAATTTCTTCTGAAACTTTCATGTGAATGTAGTTTGTTGATAAATTTGGAGAACTTTGGTTCTACCCTTTATTGCTTGGAAAGTTTTAGGATGATAATTTAATTGTTTTATAGAAAAATAAACTCAGATTTCAGTGGTTAAGTAGCTTAGGAATGTTATACACAAGTCTTCTAATAAAGATAATGACAGAAATAATGATAATTAGGACCAGTACTACTTCTAAGAAAAATTGAAAAGCTTGTAAAGTATTTATAAAGCTGGGAAGACAAGCTGCAGTGTTAAGAAGGTGATGAAGATTTGGGGATGCAGCTGAAATGCCCATGATAACAAATGGATCCTTGGAATTTGCATTACCCATTTGGAAGATTCCAAGCCAGTTCCACTACCTCAAAACATAACAAAACAATACCAATAACAAGTTAGATGGTACTTATAACACCTGAAATTGTCGTCCGGCCTCAATATACACATGATTGCGTACTTGCTCATACATGCACACAAAGACTATAAATAGGGCTACAAATCAATAAAAACAGTCATTAACTATACAAAAGTTAGGATATTAAAAAGAGATATTTTAAAATAAGTACATTAAAATATATTTATTAATAACTGAAATACACCAACTAAACCCAAAATTCCAATGTGTATTCACTGGGGTAGTTAAAGTTGACTCATTAGCAAAACCAAGAGTTAGTGAGGGTTTGGAGCAAGTGTACTCTTCAAAACCACTGGATGAAAATAAGTTTGCTATTGTCTGACAAAATCAATATTCTGAAGACTGATGATGTAGGAATACTACTTCTATGTCCATAATAAAAAGTAACCTGCATTGCATTAAATCCATGCAAATTATGTTAAAAAAATTAATTGTCTAAATTCAAAGTACCCAAAATTAAACACATCAGTTGCTATACTTGGTTCCTGGCTGGTGGCACTGTTTGGGAGGGTCTTGGAACTTTCAGATTGTCAAGACATACAGAAGGAAGCACACTCGTAGCAGAAAACATTGAGAGTTTATAACTTCCCCTGACTTTCTCTTTTCTCTCTCTACTTTCTGTGTAAGGTGGAGATGACTTCTCAGCTTTCTTCTTCAGTTATCTGTCATAATACCTCCCCTGACACTAGGAACATTAACCAACCAACATGTCTATGTTCAGACCCATAGACCAAATAAACTCTTTTTTTCCATGAGTTGTATTTTGTTGTGGTGTTTTAATCACAGTAATAGAAAAGTGACTAATGTATAGTAATGATGAAAACAGAAGAGTTAGAGAAAGCCCATGAGTAAAATCCCTAAACCGTTTCCCAATGCTTAATTTTATTTATATCCAGAGGTACAAATCTGGTAACCTATTTTCACATCATTTCTTGTCCATTGAATTTTTGGTTTCTGGAAACTAGTGGGCATGTTCAATTAGGTGTTTAATTTTCCAAATGACCCCAAGTGCTAGATATATAGCACATGAATAAAAAACATTTCTTTTGTGATTGACTTTCAGGGAGATATATACATGCTTTTATTCTTTTCTGTTTGTCTTCCTTGATTCTACAAGGATAATAGAAGCATTCATTTTAAAGGAGGAATTTCAGTCTTCAATGTTCTATACCCAATATATGTCGAACCTCCCTGTAAATACCTAAATAAAACTCATGAGTCTCTCATCACACAATCTGCAGACCTGATCCTAAAATGGCTTATGTGTTCTCCTCCTTGCATCTCTGTGAAAATCCAGGCTTCAAGAGGCACACTGAACATCATCTCCTCCATGAATCCCTCCATAGACAGAACCTAGTGCCTTCCCTCATTGGATCACAGCCCTGGTTTTCTTGCATCTCTAGTATGGCATATATTAAACCTTCCACATATTGTATATTTTTGTTCACTGTCTTTCTGACTTGAACGATGCAAGTGGATATTATAGATAAAAAGAAAGTTGAGTGTAGGGAGCCGCGGTTAGCGGTGATAGTATCCGCCATTACAAGATGGCGCTGGAATCCTGTGCTCCCACAAGTAAACAACTAACTGCGCAGGTGCAAAAGGCAAAAGTGCGCCAAAGTCACTGCCCATCCAAGGGCGTAATAAGGGGTAATGAGTGAACAGCCAATCAGAAGTGAACACACCACTCTAGGGTACATATAGCAGTGCCTTTCCCAGGCTTGGTGTCTTCCGTTTCTGCTGATACAAGAATAAAGCCTCGGTGTAGTATCCACCCAAACACTGCCTCATGTGTCTCTTTCGCGGGCGAAGGGGACATGGAAGAGACCCGGAATAGTTGAGAAATAGGGATCAACATTTTTAACTAAGAACTTAGACAATGTGGCCAGAGGGCTCATCTAGCAGGCACTATGTTCCTGTATCCCATGAGACATTTCTGCCTCTGACATCTTCCATTTCACTTCCATGGGCATAATGTGTCTGTCTTTTATGTCCATGAACACCACAGCATCCTGTGTCCTCTACTATGTAACAAAATTTTATATTTAAGAACTCTACTACTTCCTCCATTACAAATGTGTAAGTTCCTTAATGATCACCTAATTATTGGAGAGAACATAGATTGGAAAACAGTGTATACATGTTTAAAATCCATTAAGTTAGATGTTTATGAAGCTGTGTTTAAACTAATATAGTTACCTACCAACAACTCAAGTCTACAGAAGACCTAAGGGAGGCTTAAAATAAAGTGAATGCCAAAAGATCAGAGGTGTAAGGATTGTCAGCTTTCTCTTATGATCCCCAGTGCTTTATTTCTTTACACATTGCCATTAAAGTCAGAGCTTTTACTTCTTAAAGGCATATTTTTATTTTGAGATTAGTTGTTGTGGTAAAATACCAGGACCAAAAACAATTACAAAAAAATAATTTATTTTGGCTAATGTTACCAAGGAATCAGTATAGTAGCATAGAAGGGAGCTAGGACAGGAAGCTGACAGATCACTTTTCCAACCTCAGACACAAGTTAGAATGTGAGAATGAAAAGTGGAGCAAGGCTGTAAACTCCCAAGAACCTCCCCCAGTCACTTACTCCCTCCAGTTCAATGTCTTGAAAGTACCTCATGTTAAAATATATTAGCCTTTGGAAGACATTTTTTCTTCAAACCACCAATGGATGGAAAAGATGTTTTCAACTTTTATTGTACAAGAGATTTTAAAACATAATTTACAGGTTTTTAAAATCATGAAATGAAAGCATTTTTATCTTCTGTTACTTAAGCTGTTGACTCCATGGATGAGTTAAACAGCAATACAGTCTGCCTCTCAGAATAATGATTTCAGTGGGAAAATGTTATAATATTTGGTTCTGCATTTCACTCATTTGCATAATTTGAAGACTTTATCTACATGGTTAGAACTACCATTTTGGTACAAGATAGTGGCATAAATAGAATGGACTTATCCTTTAAACAACTTGTGGAACTGACATAACAGAATGCTTATACTATATTTACAACTTCAAATTTATTATTGAACACACATGAAATTACTCAAGGAATTATTAAATATATCCTGGTTTTTAATTAAATTTTTATATTTAATTTTGTCAAGATTATAACTTAAATTCAACTTACCTGTAAAGGAAGTTGATAGAGATTTAGTAAATTATCAGTACATAGCCTGTTTTTGAAGATAGGAATGTAGAAATTAAATTATTGCTTCTAGGATTTTACGTTGAAGCAATATGTTGTCTTTGACATCTGAGTAAAGTTATTTCTGCAATCAGGCATAGTGAACTAGTCAGGAAAGCCTCTTTTATGGAATATGGTATTGGAGCTTATGATCACAACAGCAAATTATACAATACAAATTCATCATTTGGCAGAGATAGCATCTGGAGTCATGACTCTGTTTTCATAGTTATCCCTAGTATATTAGTAGCAAATCAATAAATGTTCCTGTATGCAGCTATCCACTTGAGCCTTGTAGACTCAGCATTAGATAAACATCTGAAAATGGTGCTTGTTCAGAATCTAATAGCCAGCAGTTCACTAGTGAAGATTAAGGCTTCATGAGACCTCACACCCACCCCTTCCATTATTTATTGAAGATATGGCTAGTCCTGTATAGTCTCTGCAGGTAAACACTATTTTGAGTAATTAGTTGGCAAATTAACTTCCATCCTTTTACTTTGTGAATTACCAAAGACCTATAATCACACCAGATATGTAAATGGAAAAATAAGGACTTTCATAATATCTAAGTATTTGATATTATATTTTTACGGATTTTTGAGAAATTCATAAAATATATTTTGATCATATAAACCCACACACATCCAGATCCACCATAAATTCCTATTACCTCTGAACTCCATGTCCACCTTTTAATATTTTATAACTTACCAAGCTCAAATAATCCTGGGAGTATAGGGCCATCCATTGTAGAATGGTCCACCTATCAGTGGCCACACCCACAAAGAATATTTACCCTCCTTCTCAAAAAGTCATCAACTACCCATTGCTCCTCAGCTGTTGGGGAGGCTTGTGAATCTCTTCCCTCTCCATGACTGAACACTGACCAGCTTGATCTTGTATAGACTACCCCAGCTACCATGAGTTCATGAGTACAATGGTTTTGTCATGACTAGGAGATACTTTTTTCCTGCAACACTACCTGATACTGTTTTCCTCCAACACTGTTTGACCTACATGTTATGACCTTTCTATCCCCTTTTCTGCAATTGTTCCTAAACCATAGTGTAGTGTAGTGTAGTGTGTGTGTGCTCCTCTCCATCTGTGTGTATTTTTATGTTGTAGATATCTGTTTTATGGCTGAGAACTACACAGAATTTATTCTTTATGCTTTGACCAGTAGTGAGTCATTTTCGAATAATACATGAGAGCTACATTAATCTGTGAGTACAGATACATAAATTTTGATGCCAATTTAATATTATGTGCATTTCACCCCTGAGGCCTGTGAACTATTCATGGGTTCTTGGAGTGTTTTTCAGTACCAGGTATGTACTTTGTCCTGAAAAACAGATCTTGGGTCTAATCATAATGGGACTGTTTACCAGTATAACATCTGTGCTGTTGTTGCATCAATGGGCAAATCTTACCATGTCAGTTGTATTGGTTAGTTTTTGCCAACTTGTAACAAAATGAGTAATCTTGAAAAGAAGAGCCCCTATTGAGGCATTTCTTTTATCAGATTGACCTATGGTCCTACCTCTGGGCCATTTTCTTGATTATAATTGATCTTGGCACCGTAGGCAGTGCCATGCCTGGGCAGGTGATCCTAGGTTGCATTAGAAGGCAAGCTAAGCAAAGCCACCAAGATCAAGTCAATAGCGTACCTCCATGGTCACTGATTCTTTTCCTGCCTACAAGGTATTGCTTCAAGGTCCTTTTTTGGCTTCCTTCAATGATGGATGTAACCTGTAGACCATCTTTCTTTCCTCACGTTGCTTTTGGTCATGGTATTTATCTATATGTAAACCTTTGTGCTCTGACTAGAACTATAGAGGTGACTAAGACTCAGATGAGAGGGAGAGAGCCTTTTAGTACTGGGGAAATACTTTATATTATATGGAGTTTGATGGACAGTTGCAGTAAAGAATTAAACAACAGAAATTATCTCTAAAATTATTGTTTGGCTGCGGAGTAGAAGACTCAGCCAAATATTAATAATAGCCACATTGAAGTAACATGAGTTTCTAATTAGTAGGAAACCACATTCTCCGTAAGAAAGCATTTAATTAACAGAAAAATTCCAAAACTGAAAACAATCAGATTCTTAGTCCCTGCTGGGGACTCTTGCTCCTGGGTAGCTTGACTTCTTTTAGCTTGTGTTTTCCTATACAGTTTCGGTTTGCTTCAAAAGTTCTTTAGTCTTAGTGAAGTGCTTGTAGGTTCTCCATCTTACGTGTCCAATCTCTTATCATGCCAAGTCCCTACTATCAGAAAAAAAACTGGATAATACAGCTGATGGCATATAAATCAAGCCAAAGTACTTGTCCTGGAAGTGTAATAATGGCACAAATGGCAAACAGTTTTTAAATTTAATTTATTTTTTTTACTTATTTACTTTACATCCCACTTACTCCCCCCGCAGGCCTCATTTCCTAATTATTTTGAATCCTCACCTCACATTTAAGCATATGAAAACTTCTGTAACTTTTCACTGAACGGACTCTACTGAAGGGATTCTTCTTTTGAACCTATGTAACCTTTATGTTATATAAGTATGTTAATGTATTTAATCACTTATTTTTAAATGCATATATAAACATACACTTTTAACTTGAGTATTTCTATTTTTTTTGAAAAGCCTTTTATGCTTAAGAACCACTTGTTTCTTTTAAGAATGCCATTCACCTTTTTTGAGCTAAAAATAAATGTGCCCTTGTAATGAAATGCTAATTTTTAGAAACATACATTGCAATTGAGAGTTTCAAAGTATTAAATAAACTACTTTAAGTAGACATGGGGGAAAGGGCACTAGATTTTCATGGCAAATGCTGGAAATGGAAGATTGGACTTAGTAAAACTTATAAAATGGTTGGAGAGAATACATAGAATAATTGTTAGAATGAGTCACAATATATTAGTTATTATCTCATTTTATCAAGTAATTTAATCCTTTGCTATTCAGAATATACAATTATACTTCTCAGTTTATATTTTTTGTCAGCCTCTAAAGCTTCATAAGTTCTTCCTAAGCTAGGATAAACCAATTAAAGCTATTTAACAGCCATTGACCTGGATGAGACTATAATAGGCACATTGAATTTTGACCATGGACTCTGAGATATACCTGCATCTCAGATACATGACAGGTTTCCTCGTTGGTATAGTACACTAAATGCACCCTAAGAGTAATCCATAGGACAATTGATTTCTAAGTGAAAAGTGTTACTATACTGTCCATATGCTCATTAAATGAATATCATGTCACCAACTGGGTGTGACTTAGAATATTTCTCTTTTGTTATTGCAGGCTTCACTTTTTAACATGTAAGCTGCATAATCCTTTGCGTCTTTTCTTTCTTCTTTTCTCTATACTAAAACATTCCACCTGAGAGTCACACAGTAGTCACATAAGTCTAACAAGTTCCCTGTGTTAAGAAGGGCAGCATTGTGTCAGGATAGATGGTTATAATTGTATTGCCTCATAGGGTTATTGGAAATTTTTATGAGCCAAAAGCCAAAAAACACTCACTGCCAAGCACAGAGCAGTAAACAAAATACGTCGGCAAGTATTAGTGCCGTATTATGATTTTATGGTAATCTTCTCTAGAATGGAAATGACAAAGCTGTAGTAACTAAGTGGACATGGTGTTTCTTTATACTTTGAACTTAGAATTCAAAGTTAAACAGGCTATTACAAGACTACAGACTAGTGTTCTCATACTTAGGCAACTATTATTCTTTCCTTTGACTCTCCAGTAACTTAATTTGCCTTAAATGCCAAACTTTCAAAACCCTACTATTTTCATTCTGTGCATTTTATTTCCAGCCATCTCCCTACTGGATTTGCAAGTCTATCCAAATCCAAGTGCAGTTATCTTATTATTCCTATCCTCGGGATAAAGACTTCAAAAGTATTAACATATTATCTCTGGAGCTCATTCTGCCTACATATCCTCCCTGCATTTGATCACATAAGCTCTCTCTAGCCTCTAGTCCATCATTTTCAGGTGCACATGAGCCAAATGACACTTAAGATTTCTCTGAGTCATAGTGGTTTTTTTTTCTGGTTTTGAAGAGCAATACCATGGCACACAATGCTTGAAGATAGGGCTGAACATGTTTAAATTGATTTGAAGTTATTTTCAATGATGCTTTTTTGGCAATTACCACACAATTGGGGATGGAAGTGCTATTAGTTTGAAAGTGAATGTGATAAAGGATTCTTCAAGATCCCATCTATTTTTTAGCAAGACTATTAACATGTGAATTCTATTTCTCTTTCCCTTAATTGCATACTTAGTTATGACTCTTAGCATTTATCGTTTTATGCACAAATGGCTCAGGGCCTTTGCTCTAAGCCTTTGGGTATGAAAAGTCTGAAGAAAGCCATCACATATATGCAAGATGCTAAAAATAAAAGGGGAGATTGAATTAAATTCATCTGACTTAGCCATGGTTTGTGAGTTAGGTTTTTGTTTGGCTTCCAACTTTTAACATGAATGCAGTATCTCTGTCAATTTGTCAAGCTATAAGTTTGCAAAAAAGAACTGTATCAAAGGTCAAATTGCTCCTGAAAGCATTACTGAAATGTCAAGATTAATTATGTTACACAGAAGAATAAACTCCTAAAGAAATTAAATATCCATTTGTAAAAAGTTGTCTCTGTGTGGTGATCTCATTTCCCAAAGTCATAGTATTGATGATTTTCAAATTGCATTATGCCACATTGAATTGATTCATTTGGATAGTAGGCCATGCCCTAAAAGAAAAAAAACGTATTTTGGAAAATGATCTAGTATAAAGTTTAAGTTAAATGTATTCATGTTTTTCCCAACTTTGCTCAAGTGCCTACTAAATGGTTATATCTAGAGATGATAGAAGATAGGCTATAAGGATGTGTAAGAGAGTAGAAAGCCCTACCTCTGTCTCTCAATATATGCCAACTTAGAAGAAGAAATACACTCTTGGATATTTTCTTCCAAATACTCCAGAATGATTCCCCCAAATGATTTTCTCCTAATTTGCTGTATCACTTCACTGTTGAAACAAAATGACTTCAAACATGGAACATTCTTTTTTTACCCACAAATAAACACCATTATATAACCAGTAGGTTTAAAACATACAAGTGGCATGGTAACAGATGGTTCTGCGATGGAGCTTAGAATTTCATTTTTATGAAGACTGAGACTAGGAAAATGTAAGCATTTCTTAGATTTAGATGTATGTGTGTTTTCTTTTGTCATTATGAGAGTAACTAGTGAGTTAAAATTTAACTTGTAAACAGTAATATAGGTTTTCTTTTGATGATTAATCATGCTCATCACCTTAAAAATGATAATTATACCTAGTTTTATCCATAGTAATCTAGAGACAACAAATCTGGCCATTCAAGTCAGATAAAAATAAACAACTAGTTTATTTTTAGAAGTAGAAAAAATATCCTTTATCTGTGCAAGTGAGTACACAGAAGAAACTGGGGTTCCCATAAGTATCTTATAAAATGTTTTAGTATTTTAAACTGTTCTATCTAAAACTTTAGATAAACTAAGAATTTGCTATCTTCTGTAAGAAAAAAATCCTCCTCTAAAACATACCTTATTTGATTTCAGATTTTGAGTGAAACTACATACATACTTTAGGGATTCATGACTAAATAATTTTCCTAACACCCACTAAAGTATTTTACAATTGAAACAATATTTCTCCCAAATGTCCCTATTATGATGTCATTGTTTTTAAACCTCAATATAGTATCTATTTATAGACCAAGAATTAAGATCCCAGACAGTTTTCCTAATGTCTGTTGGGTGTCTCTTCAACTCAGGGCTTAAGATCAAGTGAAAAAGATTTATCATTATCTGAAATAAGTTAAAATGAAAACCTGAGTTAAAATTATCTACTTTCAACTAATTTTTATATATAAGTGTTAAAATGATAAAAATGATCACAAGAATTTGGGTTGAAATAGTAACAGTTCCTTTATACATACTGGTATGTATGTATGTACGTATGTGTGTATGTATGTATATTTAATCAGTAGTGAATAGCAAAAGTAGATTCCATTGAACAGTGTGTTAAAATCACTTATGAATCTTTTGAAAATAAAAACTCATAAACTTCATCCACCAAATTGTGTAGTTTTCTGTTGGATCCAGAAGATAGTAGTATTTAAGAATTTCTTAACAGATTTGAAATATGTGAGCTACAAGTTTTTCTTCAACATCTAGAACATTTGTTTTCATTGTCCTTTAATTTTGATATGTGTTAAGTTGTTTCTGAATTCCAATTTGGACAGGCTAACCAAGTCTTTATTTATAGATATATGAATGTATTCACAGAAAACAACCTTGCTTCTGAAAATACTCAGTAACCATGGTTTGGTTTAATGTAGCTTTCTATCTTAATTGCCAAACTGCTTGTGATTATTTGGAATTACTTATGTAATTTTTTATATATAAGAAAAAGTCCTTTCCAAATATTAACTATTAGATAAACTGAGTTCTTTTTAAACACATTTGTTGTTTCTAATGTGGAAGAGAATAGCTTTCAGAAAGTTGTGTTTTTATCCCTGAAACATCCCCTAATAATAGCTCATGTGCTAAAGATGTAGCCCCTATCTCATGACACTGTTTTGGAAGGTGGTAGAGACTAGCATTAAGGGAATAAACCAGCAGCATTTAGATGGTGTCAGATGCTGTTTCTCTGTTTGTCCTTTGTCTACCATGGAAATCTGTTTACTCACTACGTGTTTTATGCCATTATGACTAACTCACCACAGAAAGCAATGATACTAAGAAACCATGGAAGTAATCCAGTGAATCCACGAGACAAAATAAATCATTCTTCTCTTAACATGACTTCTCTTGGGTGATTTTCATAGCAATAAAGGCATGGCAAAGAGACCAATTAATAAAATACCAAGGTTTGCTAGCAATTACTACACTATAGCTACAAAGATTGAAGGGCCATTCTGCAACTTTTTGACTATGGCCCTTAGCCTAGTCTTTAGGTTTAACTTTTCAGTCTTTCACATGATACCTCTCTCAGAAGATAAAGAAGATATTTTAGAAATGTTTGTCAGGGATGGTTAACTCTTGAATTCTGCTTGCAAGAATTTTCAGGAAGACCAGTCTCCTACATTTATACTGGACTTTTTCTCGTTTTCATTCATAGAGTCTTCATACAATAGAGCTCAGATTTCACTGTGTTCCCCATCGTCGTCTATGAACTCTGCCATGTCTAGTCCAATTCCATTAACTCAAGATTTGTATTAATTAGCTAGCCCAAATTCTATATTCTCTTACTCGGTATGTGTTTATGTGATATGTGTAACTCTTAGTCACTTTTCTTATGAATTTTTGGCAAATTCACAATGTCAAGAATAATTCTATTTTTTCATATAACTTATCTGTTAAAATCATAGATTTGTTCATGCATTTTAAGTTTGTAAAAACCAATCACTGTAATGCCTGATCTGATAAACTAATGCACACCTTTAATCCTAGTTTGAGTTCAGCCTGGTCTACAAAGTGAGTTCCATAAGTCCTGTTTCCAAAACAAAAAGTTCTGAGATATATATATATATATATATATATATATATATATATATATGTGTGTGTGTATGTGTATATATAGGTAAGTACAGTATATACTTTTATATATTTAATATATACTTTGTATATATTATTTTAATTATATATAATTAAATATATAATTATATATAACTTATATATGTATTTTTGAAAACATTAAAAATATATTCAAAAGAAATGTAGAAAATAAGAAGGTAATGATTATTTAAGTGATTGATCTTGAAAACCTAACCATACAGAATTATAATGGCATTTTTTTCTAAGCTGTATGATCTACTAAACCTCGTTCTCTAGAAATATATATACATATATACATGTATAGATACATATATATAGACTTTATATATATAGTCTATATACTTGTATATATGTATAGTGATATATATGCATATACATATATATATACGTATATATATTTACTAGAAAGGTTACACCAATGGGAGCTTATGGTGCAATATTTAAGAATATAGCAGGCATGAATACATGCTTTATCAGAAGGACAGAGAGGCATTACTGGGTGTGACGTAGTCACAGCAGTGTCATGGGAAGACTGATTATCATTTTCAGGGAACATGAAAACTATAAGAATCTTCAACAACAACAAATCATGGTAACTAAAACCTTAAAAAATAACTCTGGATTCAGATTTGAGGGGAAGTAGGATGGAATTCAAAGGAATAAAGAGGATATAGTTATGAGAAAAGAATCTATTTTTAGCAAGAGGGAAAATAGCCACTCCATAATCCTTCATCCACAAAGGACCCTACTTGGTTCTTTGAGGCACTAACTGGTCTAGTACCTACAATATGTTTTAGTATGATAGAAAGAGGGGTAATAGAAAATAACCAGGAATTTGTGTGTAATCACAGCAAAATTACATTCTATAATGCAGCTACTTTGAGCACAAGTTTTTAAAAGATAACTTTAATAAGCTAATAGACTATAATAAATGTGACTGCTTTTGGTAATTGTATTGATTTTTCTTACAGATGCCCATAATATATTACTTCTCTTATTTGGGGCTATAATTCTTGGTGATCAGTTCAGTGCAGCAGTATTGGAGTAAATCAAAGATGTACAGACCCTCTTATCTAGAAGATGCCCCAGAGAGTACAATAATTGACTGTAGTTCCGCACAGCTATTTCACCTCCTCCAGTTTCTAAAATTCCAAGTTAATTATCTGGTCCATAGATAATATACTGTGCAGCATTATAGTTAGCCAGTGTCTTCGTGCTTTTGATCACTGTGAGAGAATTATCCTAGCTTACATTGTCATTTTCAACCAATGAAGGGCAGGCAAAGCATGAGCTCAGAGGCTTAGTGGTTATGTCTTCAATACAATGAATATGTAAATAAATATATAAATAAATCCAAAAGATAATTATACCACAGTTCTAAGTTATTATAAAAAATGACTATGTCATTTAATAATGTATGACAAATTAGACTTTTTCATTTACTTACCATTTTATTATCTTTGCAAAACTAATGATAGAAAATCAACGTATGATATGAGTCTAGTACAATGGTATTTACCACTAAAGTACTTTTGTAGAAGTCCACTTGTAAATAGAATTACAAAAATATGTTTAGCATGTTAATCCAAGTTAATTAGAACACAGTGGATCTAAGAATGGGCCTTATTCATTCCCACAGTGGTGTGGGAGGGATGTCATCTTCTCTTCAGACAGATGATGAAAGTAGTCATAGTATTATTACATCAAACAATGTTTCCAACTGTGTGGCAGACATTGTGCTAGCTACTTGGTTGAAAACATAACATGTTTTTCTATTTTTAAATTCATTTTATGTCCCAATCACAGCCCCCACCCCTTATAATCTAAACATGGCCTCCTCCCCTTCTCTTCAGAGAAGGAGTGACCCCCTTGGGTACCATCCCACCCTGGAGCATCTAGTCCCAGTTTGTTTAGGCATATCCTTTCCCAACCAAGTCTCCAAGCAGAGGGAAGGGGATCCAGTGACAGAGAAGAGACAAAGACATTCCCATTCCACTTGTTAGACGAACCAAATGAAAAACAAGATGCACATTTACTACAAATGTGTAGGGGTCTAGGTCCAACTCCTGCATGCTCTCTGGTTGGTGGCCCAGGCCCTGTGAGCCCTATGGTCCCAAGTAAGTTGACTATGTAGTTGTTTTGTGGTGTCCAGGACTCTTCCAACTTGCTCACTCTGTTCCTCACTCTTCCACAAAATTCCCCGGGCCTTGAGTTTCTGCATCTGCCTGTATACCCACTGGATGGAGCCTTTCTGGAGACAGATATGCTAGGTTCATGTCTACAAGCACAGCAGAGTATGGTTAATAGTGTCAGGGGTTACGTCTCTCCAATAGGATGGGTCTTAAGTTGGGACAGTCATTGGTTGTCTGTTCCCTCAATCTCTGCTCCATCTTTATCCCTGAATAGGATAAAGGCAAGACAAATTTTGGGTTGAAGGTTATATGGGTGGATTGATCTCCCCATCCCTACTTTGGAAATCCTGCCTGGCTGCAGAAGGTGGCCGTTTCAGTCTCTATATCCCCCCACCTCTGGTAGGAATTAAGACAGGGTCACCCCCATAGACTCCCTGTATCTTTTCCCATCCCAAGCCTAAAATTAGTCACCAGAGATGCCTCCCCACCCAGATTTCTATTCTCACTCCCAGAACTCTCTCATCCTACTTCCCCCCACACCTGCTCATTCTCACTTCTTCCTTCCTCACCTCTTCTCGTACCCAGTTCTCTCTCTCTCTATTCATCCCAGATGACTATTTAGTTTTCCCTTGTGAGTAATATTCACACATTCTTGTTCCGTGCACTTCCTGTGTCCCTTTTCTCCCATGGAAGAGAGACATGAGAGGCAGAATTCGGGTATTACCACAGACGAGGCTTTACTTGTAACAGCAGAAGCAGAAAAGGCGGAAAGACAGGAAGAGGCACAGCTTAAATACACCCTAGAGTGACGTATTCACTTCTGATTGGCTGTTCACTCATTACCCATAATACGCCCCGAGATGGGCAGTGACTTTTGGCGCGCTTTTGCCTTTTTGCACCTGCGCAGTCCATTGTTTTCTAGTGGGGAGGACACGATGTCCGCACCATCTTGGAATGGCGAATGCTGACACACTCACTGTGGATCCCAACACATTCTCCCTTGGGATCTCCTTATTACCTAGTTTCTTTGTGTATATGCATTGTAGAATGGTTATCCAACACTTTATGGCTAATGTACACTTATAAGTTAGCACATACTATATATGTCTTTCTGGTTCTGGGTTAGCAGCCAACTAACTAAAGGCAAACAGAATATCCAAATAAGACAACTAAGGGGCATCAAGGGGATGCATATTGGAAAGAAAGATGTCAAAGTATCACAATTTGTAGATGTTATGCTAGTATACATAAGCAACTCCGAAAAGTTCTACCAGAGAACTTCTACAGCTCAGAAACACTGTCACCAATGTGGCTGGATATAAACTAATTCAAAGAAATAAGTGGGCCCCCCTTTATGCATGTTCAAAAGGGAAAAATGATGCTTGGTTCAGGAAACTCACCCAACCACACATGGGTAGTTAAATAATGGAACCTGGAGAACCTACCATCTCTACTTCACTAATCTAGCTTTAAATTCATTCTGACAATCTAGCCTTATACCTGCAAATAAACATAGTCCTCACCCACAGCAGGGAACATTCTTCTTGGCAATGCATAAAAACCAATTAAATGTACAACCAATTAAAATGCAAATTTATGGATCCCAGTTACAAATAATGGATCTATAACATAACTCCCACACCTAAAGCTCAGAGATTGTTGTGGAAGAAGGGGTGGGAAGATTGTAAGAGTCAACGGAACAAGGAGGTTGCTTACAAGGTTTTTGTCTCCTATAAATATCAGAAACTATGTCCATGAAGTCTTACCATCATGGCTGAACAAACATGATCTGAACAAAGGAAACAGCATGCTAACTTGGAAACAGGATAGCTCTTTAGGCCTTGGTACTAAACAAAGAATTACAGGCAACTAGGGAATACTGAGAGAGGGAGATTTTAATCACTTAAAATAAACAAAGTAAAAGGGTCTGTGACGTTCAGAAAGATAATCACAGTACGAAAAGGCAAAAATCAAGTACTAACTTCAGTTAATAGATACAAAGAAAACACTTCCCACTTCTTTCTTCTAAAAGACATGGGCTTTCAGTCTTCACAACAAATAATGTATATAAAAAGCATGCCCTAAAAATCTAGCAAAGCAGTTGACATTAAACAGTAGTAAAAGTCAACCGAACATCAAGTTGAAGCTTGCAGATGTCAGACATTCCTTTGTTCCTCCTTAACACAAGAGTTCTTAGCCAGGTGAGCAATGATTGTTATAGCTTGCTTACTAAGGGACCTAATGACATCATAAGGACTGAAATTCAAACAAGGAAATTCAGTTAAAATTCCATTTAGGCCTCAGCATTCATCATTTATTCATAAGTCATGTTATTTACTACATTTGGTTAGGATAGATTCTAACTTTAAAAAAAAAAAAGCCAATAAAGGTTGGAATGGTCACATTGAAGACTGGATTACAAAGTTGAAGACAACAGAGGGATGAGACCATTGGGTTAAAAAACACTTGACTCTTTTTCTGGCAGTCTCAGCAGGGATTTGAAATAATAAAATTGAGAAAGGTGACAGAGAGGATAACACTGTGAGAAACTCAGGGCAGAAAGAAAAGATGGAAGGAAAGTTACTTAAAGTAATATTAGAAGAAACTATTTTGGTTAATGATATTTAAATGTCAACGGGTAAGTATATAACTGGATAAAAATGAAGCTAGAGATATTTTTGATATCCTGAATTACATGAAGAAGTTGTCAAGTAAAAATTACATCAATATTAAGAGCACATACGGAGTCCCACAGCAAAATATTAGGCAGAGCTTCGGAGTTCTACAGAGGACAGGGAGGAGGTTCCAGAGGAAGCAAGGACATCACAAGAACATGGCCCACAGAATCAACTGACTGGGACTCAAGTGGGTCATAGATATCAGAGAGCCTGTATGACCTAGGTCTTTTGCATATATGTTTTGGTTCTGTAGCTTAGAGTTCTTCTGAGATATCTAACAGTGGAAGCAGAGGCTGTCTCTGACTTAGCTGTCTTTAGGACCCTTTTCCTCCTATAGGGATGCCTCCAGTCTTGACATAAGAATGTGCCTGGTCTTCTTCTGGCTTGTTATGTTGTATTTGGTTGATGTCCCTGGGAGTGGGTGGGTAGTAGGGGGTACATCCTCATAGAGCAGGAGGAGGGGGATAGGATATGGGTGGTGGGAATGGGGAAAGGGGATAACATCTGAAATGTAAATAAAATATCCAATAAAAATTAATTTAAAAAGAAACATTAAAAATTAAAAAGAACACCACCAAAATATATACCCTGAACCTATATTTATTTTTAATTTAAAATAAATCAGAATTGGGACTTTAAAAATGGCATGCACTGCTCTGTCAGAGGACCCAGGTTCAATTCTCATATGCTGGCTCACAATTGTGTGTCCCTCCAGTATGTGGAGCAAATCACCTCAAGTCTCTGTGTGTACTAGGCATGCATGCCGTACACAGGCATACCTGTAAGCAAAATGCCCATACACACAAAGATAATTTTAAAGAATTAAAAGACAAATCAGAATAGTTCAGCCAGTATTTAAGTAACTGTGCTAGCTCATGCATGCTTTAATATTTAAAGTATAGTTAATTGTGGGCTTAGTGTTTAATCTCTGCAGTCTTGATCTGAACACGTTCAAAGCCTTGACAAATAATGGTTTGTATATTATATTTCATTTAAGAGCTGAAAAAAACTAATGCAGTAAGTTTCCAGTATATGATCTAACAAAGGAAGAAAATCTATGCCGGATCTCAATTCTTCCTTTGTTTTATTTCTATGTGAAACTTCATTAATTTTGAGTATAATTTCATCAAGCAGACACTCAAATTGTTCACTAGTGGTAGGAAGTGCAGAAGGAATAAAACAGATATGTTGGAAGTTCATGAAACAGACTGGAATGAAGGATTTGGAGATTTATCTAAAGATGTCAAACTACACTTTTTGGTTTATGAAAAGGTTAAAAAGATAAATTATAAAGACATATTCTTTTCCTTTTATTTTGGAATTATAATATACTTGTGTCATTTCTCCCTTTTCTTTTCTTCCTCCAAACCCATAATACCTCTTCTTTCTCTCTTTCAAATTCATTGCTTCTGTTTTTTAAACTGTTGTTACATTTGTATATGTATATGTTTTTATATATACCTACTCAGTGTGTATAATTTTACATATATATGTGTGTAACATTATACATATAGAATTTTGAGGCCCAAAAATATACATGTATATTTTTGGCTTAAAAATTTCTCAACTTTGTAGGTGTATTTAAAAAAATTACTAAATGCAAACCAACTTTTTGAATTTGTTTATATGTTAAATCTGTCTCGATACATGAGTATGCTACGATTCTGTCTTCAAAACCAAGGAGAAGCAAATGCACTGACTCACACAGGCAACAGCTCCAGAGATTCTTCTGCCACAGGAAGCATCATCAGACATGTTCACCTGAAATTAAAAGGATCCTAACTCAGACAAGCAGTGCCTCCAACAGCTCTGTAGGGAATGTCCTAATGCGCCCTAGCTGGAGGGCCCCTAGGATGAAAAAAGTGCATTTCCAAAGTTCTCAGTAGAAAACTTTCTATTTTGTATCCAGAAATGTATATGATAGGTGGATTTTTGCCTATGAGCATGTTTATATCTATATAATCTCTGTAACTATATCATGCAAAATAGTACTTATCCAAGCAAGTGAACACTGTGAATAAGAAACAAGTTCTAAGATGATGAAGGAAAAAAATTTACATTTTACTATTCTTTTTTTTTAATTTTTTATTGGATATTTTATTTGCATTACAGATGTTATCCCCTTTCTCCATTCCACCCACCCAAAAACTTCCCATCACATCCCCCTTCCTCCTGCTTCTATGAGGACGAGCCCCCACAAACCCACCCACTCCCACCTCCCCGCCCTCAAATTCCCCCACACTGGAGCATGGAGTCTTCATGGGACCAAGGAATTCCACTCCCACCTATGCCCAACAAGGCCATCCCTCCCTATATATACAGCTGGAGCCAGGGGTCCCTCCCTATGTACTTCCAGGCTGGTGGTTTAGACCCTGGGAGCTCTGGTTGGTTGGCATTGTTGCTCTCCCCATAGGGCCACAAACCCCTTCAGCTCCTTCAGTCTTCTTTGTAACTTCTCCATTGGGAACCACATGAGGACTTCAATGGTTAGCTGTGAGCATCTGCCTCTGTATATTTCAGGCTCTGGCAGATCACTGAGGAGACAGCTATATCAAGCTCCTTTCAGCATGCATTTCCTGGCATACACATCAGTGTGTGCCTGGGATGGATACCCATGTGGTGCAGTCTCCAGATGGCCCCTCTTTCAGTTTCTGTCCCACACTTTGTCTCCATATTTGTTCCCATGAATATTTTGTTCCCCTTTCTAAGGTCCAAAGCACTCACACTTTGGTCTTCTT
Source organism: Arvicanthis niloticus (assembly GCF_011762505.2). Lineage (NCBI taxonomy): Eukaryota > Metazoa > Chordata > Mammalia > Rodentia > Muridae > Arvicanthis > Arvicanthis niloticus. The sequence continues at coordinate 48,834,732 of NC_047672.1, forward strand.
TCTTCTTGAGATTCATGTGGTCTGTGACTTGAATCTTGGGTATCACCAGCTTTTGGGCTAATATCCAATTATCAGTGAGTACATACCATGTGTGTTCTTTTGTGATTAGATTACCTCACTCAGGATAATATTTTCTAGTTCCATCCATTTACCTAAGAATTTTATGAATTCATTGTTTTTAATAGCTGAGTAATATTCCATTGTATAAATGTACCACATTTTCTATATCTATTCCTCTGTTGAATGACATCTGGATTTTTCCAGCTTCTGGCTATTATAAATACGGCTGCTATGAACATAGTGGACCATGTGTCCTTGTTATATGTTGGAGCATCTTCTGGGTATATGCCCAGGAGTGGTATAGCTGGGTCCTCAGGTAATGCTATGTCCAATTTTCTGAGAAACCGCCAGACTGATTTTCAGAATGGTTTTATCAGCTTGCAATCTCACCAACAATGGAGGAGTGTCATTCTTTTTCCACATTCTTACCAGCATCTGCTATCACCTGAGTTTTTGATCTTAGCCACTCTGACTGGTGTGAGGTGGTATCTCAGGGTTGTTTTGATTTGCATTTCCCTATTGACTAAAGATGTTGAACATTTCTTTAGATGTTTCTCCTATCACCTTGGTCCCTTGCCTGGGAATCCTAAAAGTTCTGCCCCTGTCTTTTTGCCCAGCCATGAGCTGCCGGCAATTTTTTTTTTCCAATCAAAATCAGCTGGGGACAGAGTTCCCTCAGTTTTTTATGTGTGTATGTGTGAATTTTTGTACAATTTTGGGGAATAGATTAACATAATACAAGTGGCATCAGATCAAATCCATAACATACTAGAGTTTAAGACATCAGTGTGCTACAGAGGCTATGACCTGCATAGCCTGCATATGATGGCCTGCATAGAATCAAAGGAGCATGAATCTCCACACAGATCGGGGAGCTGGTCACAATGTCCCACCCATAGCTGAGAAGCTTTTGGCAGTTGCTGATTGCCATGTAAAAGAGAGTCAGTTTTCTTCAAGGACATGGTTCCTGAGAGTCTACTCATGCTTCAGTAGTCAGCCCTGCATTCTGATATCACTAGACTCATTCAGTGTAAACAGTGTCACACATGAAGTTGGGAGGAAAAGGTGGTGGGTGACTGACATAGAGAAGGAGTCTTGGAGAAGGGAATAAATGGTGGATTTCATTTAAAAAATTACATGTATGCATGAAATCTTCAAACTATTCAAATAAAAGCTTCACTGAGAATGTGAGACAGTTATGGCCATAGATAAGATAACTGATTACCTGGCAAGGCAGAAGAAAATGCTGGTTATCAATCAGGTATCCTCAGTAGTTACACTGATTATTATAGTGCCTCCAAAGATTAAGGTATACAGTTTGGGTTGAATAATGTGCTTAGAAGGGAAAAAATTCCCCAAAACCCTTCTTCCTAAGAAAATCATGATGCGTTAACTAGCTGATACAAGGTAAGATCAACTTGACACATGATCAGGGTCATTTTTTGACCCCTTTGGTTTATACTCTAGCAAACAGTAACCTGTCTCTCAAGCCAGGATGTCCATTGTAATAGGATTGTTGGCACATACACCCAATTGCTGCAAAATTATATTTTTCTGAGTGAGAAGGATTGGAAGCTATCAGATAAGATATAGAATTATTATACTTGTTAACTATAAGCTTCAATTTCAAAGCTTTCTGTCATTCCACAGGACACTAGAAAATAATAGAGAGGTAAGTAGATAGAGAAATGTTACAATGAAAAATACCTCTCAATCTAAGAAAAGCTCAGTTTAACAGGAAAATGGAGTCATTATTATTACATAAATTATAAAATATTAACTGCCTTATACAAAATAATATTTTCTGCCCTACTTACCACCAACATATCTACCTATTAATCATAGTGTCTAGTGGGATATATGTCAAACTCCACAGTTAGTAATAACAGTATTTAGGAAATCAGAGTCATAAAGACAGAATGAGCCCTGTTGCCTCAGTTGTAATTCTAATGAACCTCTCCTACTAGTGAAGAAGTCCAATGATTTAAGACCTTATATGCTAGTGGCTATTAACACATAAATGCATTTTGAAGTAGCAGCTATTAAAATGTTAGCACATTTCCAATTGACTTCTGATTTTCTGTCTCATTTTTCAAATATGTGACTGAGTGTGCTGTGTAACGACACTCCTTACTTTCAACTAGAGAAAATTAGCTTGGGTTTGTCTGTACAATGGTTGTCAAGAGTGGCATTGTCAGTAACCTTCCTCCCCTCAGTGTCTAATGCAACATGATTTTTATAAATTGATCCAGGATTGCTGATAGATTCTATGGCAGATAACAGAAACATCTGTCTCATGAGCACAGTTTGTAATCAATTCAGAGTCCAAACTTGCATCACCCTTCTCCTTCTATGCCATTTGCTCACAATTTCCTTTCTTTTCTTTGTTTATTAATAGTAATATTTTCCCTTCCTCTGGCCTTTTGTTCATCTCATTTCATTCCTTCTTAAAATATTAATTACACATTGTGTTAGTAAGTTGTCTTACTACAAAATACATCACAAAACAACTTGAAGGGCAGAATTAATTCTTTGGGCTCAAAGATTTTGGGATTTAAATCCATGATCCTTGAGTCCACTGATTCAGGGCTGAATACCATGTCACAAGGAGAAAGAGGCTGTTAACTTTATGGTGGACATGAAGCAGGGAAGAACAGCAAATAGCTTACAGCCCCAAAGATATGCCTCTTCCCAGGTTACAGTTCCTCAATCCAGACACCATCTCATAAAGTAGTTCCCCCTGCTGGGAACTAATCATTCAGCCATAAGCCTGTGGAAAAACATTTCCTATTCAAATGACAAGTGTTAGTTTGATTGTTTTTAATAACATCTAAAATTGGGGCCCAAAAGAGAAAGTATTTTTATACTGTAAAGCAAGCATCTCTTTACCTGGAGACCCACAGAAACTGCTGATGACTTTGAGGCAATTTGATATACCTTCTTATGTCTGCACATGCTCTGTCTTATCTTCCCTTTCCAGTATGGAATCATTTTTTTTTTCTTTTTTCTTTCTTTTCTTGTTTTACTTTTCTTCTTCTGTTTTTTGTCTTATTTATTTTTAATGCATATTCATTAAATGTATTCACATAGAAAAAATATACAATATTCCTTTCACTGGATTATACATTCTTCTTTTTTTTCAAACTTTTACTAATCTGCATTTATACCATTTTAATTACATGCAAGTATTAAGGCCAATTCTAGGTTGAGGAACTAGTGATACAGTAGATGCAAATAGTGAAGAAACAAGCAAGGCAATAAACACATATAGTCAAAGAACAAGCAAGACAATAAACAAAGTCCCAGGATCACTCTTTCTAAGGGATTGTCAGGATGACCAAAGTATCTGAGCCTACTTCCCTGTCCTAGGCCAAAGTCATTTTCATGCCTGAAGCCTACTTCTTTGTTCTAGCCTAAGATTTAGATTCCTGCCTGAAATTACTTCACATCTTAAGCAAGGGATGTTGATTGTATTTTATCATTTATGTTTCCTAGCCACTTTCAATGGAAAAAAATAATGTCCAAAAAAGAGAAAGGTGAATATTTGTATAAAAACAACTTCTCTGCAGACTCAAATGCATTTGTAGGCATATCTGTGAGTTGGTTCTTGAAAACATTGACACATACTATAGCCATCTACCATGGTTTATAAATCTTACTTCAGAATTGAACAAGAAATCAGAAGGTCAACATAACTTCATGATGTTCTTCATTACACATTAATATTTTAATTGTAAGACTCACTTATGGGAAGGTACTGTACTTTCTGTAATGATCTTGATTTCTATGTCTATTCTTCTGAAAATTAAAAGAAAATATATTATTTACTTGGAGATTTATGTGTCTGTTTATATTTACATTTTTCTATACTTTTAACTTTTCACCATGACAACCATGTCTCCTTTTCATTTCATTTTTAATTAAGAGTTAGTGGGAAATAGTCTAATTTATCTGAACTCCTCACTCATTTAAATGGACTTAATAAAAATAAACTGTTGGTGGTCATGTGTTTCCCAGGAGAAGAAGTGGACAGACAGCTATGCAGAGATGCAATCTTTCCTATTCCTGTGGCCTGTGATGCCCCATGCCCAAAGGACTGTGTACTCAGTGCATGGTCCACGTGGTCCTCCTGTTCACATACCTGCTCTGGGAAAACCACAGAAGGGAAACAGATCCGAGCTCGGTCCATTCTGGCCTATGCAAGTGAAGAAGGTAAGGTCTCCATCCACAGATGTGACTGTTTTCTGGAAATTGATTGCCATTTATATTGTGTAGCCTGTATTGGATGACATTTTATGAAAATGAGTTGACAAAAATCCAGCAGTGAATGACATTTAATATCTCTCTATGTGGTTTGATTCTATTCTTAATAATTAATCTTGAAAATGGATCTTTAATAGAGGACAAAGGGTATTTTTAAAGCATTTGCTTTTTTCTCCCTCATTCACCAAATAATTCAGGTTTATTCTAATCCAAAGTATACAAAGGAAAAACAAAGACACAAAAAAACAATACATCAAGAAATGGGTTCAAAAAATTCAAGCATTTCATTGTTTTTCTTCCATTTCAGTAACGTCTCATAAAATTATCACATATGTGTAATAAGAATGTTTATTTTAACTTTCTTTTTCTTTTTTCTTTTTTTCTTTTTTATTGGATATTATATTTACATTTTAATTATTACCACCCAGGAACCTCCTATCCCATCCCCCTCCTCATGCTTTTATGAGGATGTGCCCCCACGTATTTCCCCACTCCCACCTCCCCACCCTCAAATTCCCCCCTCCACATGGTGTTCAGCCTTCATGGGACCAAAGATCTCCTCTCACACTTATACCCAACAAGGTCATCCTCCCCTAGATGTACAGATGGAGTCATGGGTCCCTCCCTATGTGCTCCCAGGCTGGTGGTTTAGACCCTGAGGAACTCTGGTTGGTTGGTATTGTTTTTTCTCCTCATGGGGCCACCAACCATTTCAGCTCCTTTAGTCTTCTCTCTAACTTCTCCATTGGGAACCCCTTGATCAGATCAATGGTTAGCTGTGAGCATCTGCCTCTGAATGTGTCAGACTCTGGCAGACGTCTAAGGAGACAGCAATATCAGGCTCTTGTCAGAATGCATTTCCTGACATCCACATCACTGTCTACCTTGGGTGACTGCACATGGGATGGATACCCAGGTGGAACAGTCTCCAGACAGCCCCTCCTTCAGTTTCTGTCCCACACTTTTTCTCCATATTTGCTCCCTTGAGTATTTTGTTACTCCTTCTAAGTAGGACCAAGGCATACACCCTTGGTCTACCTTCTTTATGAGCTTCATGTGATCTGTGAGTTGAATCTTGGTTATTTCAAGCTTTTGGGCTAATATCCACTTATCAGTGAGTAAATACCATGTGTGTTTTTTTTGTTGTTGGGTTACCTCACTCAGGATGATATTTTCTAGTTCCATCCATTTACCTAAGAATTTCTCGAATTCATTATTTTTAATAGCTGAGTAATATTCCATTGTATAAATGTACCACATTTTTTTGTATCCATTCCTCTGTTGAAGGACATCTGGGTTCTTTCCAGCTTCTGGCTATTATAAATAAGGCTGCTATGAACATAGTGGAGCATATGTCCTTGTTATATGTTGGAGCATCTTTTGGGTATAAGCCCAGGAGTGGTATAGCTGGGTCCTCAGGTAGTGCTATGTCCAATTTTCTGAGAAACCTCCAGACAGATCTTCAGAGTGGTTGTACCAGCTTGCAACCCTACCAACAATGGAGGAGTGTTTCTCTTTCTCCACATCCTAGCCAGCATCTACTATCACCTGAGTTTTTGATCTGAGCCATTCTGACTGCTGTGAGGTGGTATCTCAGGGTTGTTTTGATTTGCATTTCCCTGATGACTAAGGATGTTGGGCATTTCTTAAGGTGCTTCTTGGCCATTTGAGTTTCCTCAGTTGAGAATTCTTTGTTTAGCTCTTTACCCCATTTTTTAATAGGGTTATTTGGTTCTCTGGAGTCTAATTTCTTGAGTTCTTTGCATATATTCGATATTAGCCCTCTATCGGATGTAGGATTGGTAATGATCTTTTCCCAATCTGTTGGTTGCCGTTTCGTTTTATTGACAGTGCTCTTTGCCTTACAGAAGCTTTGCAATTTTATGAGGTCCCATTTGTCAATTCTTGAACTTAGAGCATAAGCCATTGGTGTTCTGTTGAAGAACTTTTCCCCTGTTCTTAGGTATTCTAGGGTCTTCCCCACCTTCTTTTCTATTAGTTTCAGTGTATCTGGTTTTATGTGAAGGTCCTTTATCCACTTGGACTTGAGCTTTGTACAAGGGGATAAGAATGGATTGATTTGCATTATTCTACATGCTGACCTGCAGTTGAGCCAGCACCATTTGTTTAAAATGCTGTCCTTTTTCCATTGGATGGTTTTAACTCCTTTGTCAAAGATCAAGGGACCATAAGTGTGTGGGTTCATTTCTGGATCTTCAATTCTATTCCATTGATCTTCCTGCCTGTCTCTGTACCAATACCATGCAGTTTTTATAACTATTGCTCTGTAGTACAGTTTGAGGTCAGGGATGGTGATTCCCCCAGAAGTTCTTTTATTGTTGAGAATAATTCTTGCAATCCTGGGTTTTGTGTTATTTCAAATGAATTTGCAAATTGCTCTTTCTATCTGTATGAAGAATTGATTTGGAATTTTGATGGGGATTGCATTGAATCTGTAGATTGCTTTTGGCAAGATGGCCATTTTTACTAAATTAATCCTGCCAATCCGGGAACATGGGAGATCTTTCCATCTTCTGAGATCTTCTCCGATTTCTTTCTTCAGAGACTTGAAGTTCTTGTCATACAGATCTTTCACTTGCTTGGTTAGATTCACTCCAAGATATTTTATATTATTATTGTGAAGGGTGTCATTTCCCTAATTTCTTTCTCACTTGTTTATCCTTTGAGTAGAGAAAGGCTACTGATTTGTTTGAGTTGATTTTATATCCAGCCACTTTGCTGAAGTTGTTTATCAGGTTTAGGAGTTCTCTGGTGGATGTTTTAGGGTCACTTAAGTATATTAACTTTTAGCATGGCTATTGCTTGCCTGACATTGTGTGTGTCTTCTCCCATTAGTATTCTTGAGCACAGGCACTGAGATCCATAGGATTCCAGCTTGGATTCACCCTAAGGGTGAATAAAATAAGGCATGTTTGTCACATATCACACAACACCTGCAGCTTTATTTCCAAGATACAGGCAGTAGTCATCACCTCTGAGCTTCTCTACAAATGCTAATCTAGCCTCTATGTGACTTGGTGTGACAATGTCACTCTCCTGTCTTTCTGCAAAGTAGGAGAGGAGGGGGAAAGAACACAGGAGCCAAATTCTTTCACACCAAAGTACACTCTCTTTCAAAGATGAGGTTGTGGCTCTGCAGCATCCCACACTAAATGACCTTTATGCACATAGGACTGAGAGATCACAATACCTCTTTACAGTATGCATACACACCTGTGAATCCTTGAAATCAATTGGTTTTTGACTGATTATTTGTTATTTTTGCCCCATTTTGTTGTTGTTTTCAAGTGTTTTGGTGATAATAGCTGATAATATTATTTAATCCTACTTCCTATTACTTTACATAATAACTATGAATATTATGTAATTACCTTGGCTTTAATACACAAGTATAACATATAACATAAAATAAGTAACTCTTTGGGAAAATTCTTAATTTTTATAGTGTCCTCAAGTATTTTTCACTACAAATATAACTGCAATGAAAATAAAAAATGTTAAAAAAAAATAGAAACTTTAGGGAAAAAATTACTTTTCTGTGTTCTCAAAACCAATCCCATCTTGAAAAGGCTACCTTCAGACTTCAAACTCCATCAGCTCAAATTATATCTTGGGTTTCATTAAAATTAGATCTGTGGCCACCCCTCTTCCTGTAAACCCATTATACTCTGCAGACATTTGCTCTGTGACTAGTAATGAGTGACTTTTCACCCCCTGAGCCACATAGCCAGGATTTTGCTGAGTCTGCAAAACTGAAACAGATCATTATGTCTGTAGATGAGACAGTTCACACGGAAAGGTTTTAAAGGCAGAAATTCATGGTTAGTATTTGATGAATGTCACCCACTTAATTTGAAAGGGTGGGACTTCAATAATTTTTAATTAACTCTACTAGCAGCTTCATAAGCCAGTTGCCCTGGCCAGCTGTAGATGTTTGTGTAGTATACTGTCAGGGCATGAATCTAAACAAGTAGAAAGCAGGCTGGAATTTCTGCAAGTGAATATCTTACTCTGTGTCTCTGTCAATGACATTTACAAAAAACAGTATGATTGTGAGACACTTAATGAAGTCCTCATCTGCAAATTAAATGACTTTAGTACCTGTTATTTGCTGGAGATGAAAATAACATTTTATTTTATGGGAAATGATATTGTTACAATACCGAATTTTTCAAAGTGGTTTTTATTATTTCCTTCCGGTGAAAACTACATTTATAGAAGTCTTAAATTATGTTTTCATATCAATGATATTTCATACAAGTAGGTATTTTATTAGTCTACCAAAGTTAGAGCTTGGAATACATTGCAGGCTTTTTATGGAAAACACTGTGATAATTTTATAGAAAAACACAAAATAAAATTGATACATAGTATTTGGAGATAAGATTATACAATTTTCTAAAAACATCCATGCGCAGGGCAAGTGAATGAGTATGGTAGTCCTTGGAATGCAGCAAAAAGTCAAGCGTGTGTGCTATTGAAACACAGCTTTGTGTTCTGTCTTTGAGCTATATTCCCAGTCCTAGGTCTAATTCTATTTTATGATAATCATAACTTACTGAACTATATTCTAGGCCAGAGGGTAGCTCTATTTTCAAGGAATCTTAACAATGAAACAAAATCGAAACCTTCAGAAGGAAAATTATATTTTGTGATTTGTCAAACAGTAACACCTAATCCCAATAGATTACATTCAGAAAAATGGAAAGATTATATAGGAAATGTATTAAATGTGGCTATGCCAAGAAGACAAGGGACCTAACCTTTAGCCAATTTTTTTGGTTATTAACATAAATGAGAGCTAAATAGGGCAAGATTTGCGCTAGCCAAGAGGTACACATAATTAAACTTTTGACTAGAATTCAATCTGGTTTATGATGATCCCAGTCTGCTTTGGTAAGATTCTGAAAAAAGCCCTTATTTTGAGAAGTTCCACCACCATCACCATCCAGAGATGATTGCTTTTATTTATGTGGCAGCCTATTTTCTGCCCTGGAGTAATTGCTTCAAGTTAGTGAAAGGCAGTCCCATCTCTGGGTGCCCCCTTTGGAGGGAACTTTGCTGTAGGAAGGGGAGCTGGAGAGATGGTTCGGGACTTAAGAGTACTTTCAGCTGTTCCAGAGGACCAGAGTTCAGTTCCTGGCATCCACATTGGGTAGTTCATAACTACCTGTGACTCCAGCTCTAGAGAAACCTGAAACTCCCCCCGCCCTGGAATCCCAGGTACCAACACACACTATGATATGCACACACACACAGGCACACCCATATAAATTAAAAAGAGATAAGTCTTTAAAAGAAAGAAACCTTGCTAGATCTAGTGATGCAAGTAATTTTGAGTAATGTAGCAACTCGAAATCTCATCTCCTTAGTGTTCTGCAATAACATGGCATCACTTCTGGGATACCTTGTCAGAACTGCATGCATAGAATGTTACAAAGTATTAAAAAAATTGTTATGTAATTAAAAATAGTTCAATACAAAATTTTCCAAATTTTCTATAAAAATTAGGAAAGTAGAGAAGAAATATTTTCCATTAAAGGAGACAATTAACCAAGACACCTAAATGTCATACTTGATTTTGAATTAAATTCTTATTTGGGGATAGTTGGAAGTTTGCATGGAGCTGAGAGTACTGGATGTGTTTCTGTATGGAGGAGGGGGATGCCTTACTTAGACAAAATATACACCAAATTGTTTATAGAGTACTGAACCTCATTGTTCAACTTCTTACAAATGGTTAAGGAAAATAATTGTTAATTCTGTGCTACAATTATGAAGTTAACTCAAAAGAATTTAAAAGAAAATAAAAGAATGAAAATCATTTGCATATATTTTCTTTCCATACAATGTTAGATAACATCATATAACATAATACCAGCAATACACAAAAACATCTATAAAACAATTCACACTGAAATATCATTAGGAAATCAAGTCACAATTGGAAGCACCTAGACGTAAATACAGGAAAAAGTTGACTAGAATTCTTCAACTTAAACCCGGTAGAGGCGCGAGGTTGCTGCTGAAGAGAGCTCTGTGGGGAAGTGGCAGCGGAGACAAATGTATGTCCCTGGCCTACTAGATGGCGAGCATCACCTGAATGTTGAGCATCAGTCTCAGTGAGAGTTTGTCACAACATGAGGCAGATTGCTCTGGAGGAATGACACATGGTGCTGACTCCTGGTTTCTATACACACATGCAATTGCACACACAAGAGCACATACATACATACATACATACATACACATGAGAAGGGATGTGAGACTATCAAGGGGCCAGATTTTTACTTCTTGTTTTCTAGTTCTATAAAATTTGAACAAACTTTATTTATGAAACTAACAAGGATGTGCACATTTCATCACTAGTGAAAAGTGAGAAAATATTTGTGTGCAAAGTTCAAAATGACCTGATATAACTTCCTTAGCCAAATGTCAGTATGCCTTTATATCTGTCATGTTCAGAGAATAGATGCAGATCAAAATAGAATTATGCCAATTTTCTCAAATAATTAAAAGCCTTCAGAAATCATATTTTATACTGTAAAACTTGGAAGAAGCAATAGTTCTATTTTCTGAACTGAATATGTTCATGTTTTACAGTTTAGTAATTTTGATTATTAGAACCACAGAGCAGCTGTGTTTCTTAGAGAATTCAAAAAGCCCCGGATCCGGGATATGTGTAGATATGAACATCACTTGTGTCTAAGTAGATGGTAGCACTTCCTCATCCCCTTGCTTCAGAGGGTGTGGGGAAGCTGCACAGTAAGAACTCTTCTTCCTATTTCTGCTAATGCTCCTTAGGATTCAGTTCTCTTAAGGTGTGTCCTGGACACACGCATCTTGATGTCAGCAGTGGTCAGCCAAGAAAGGGCTTAAGCTGCAACAGCAGGTGACTGTAGAAGCACAGACATCACTTTCTCCTAACACACACCCCATCCCCTTCCTTATATCGATCCATTTACTTTCTCGAATGGACACTACACTCTGACTGACATGTCAACATAACCTTCCCAAGGGCATACCTGGGTAAGTTCTTTTGCATTTATTTTGACTTTTGCTTAGATAAAATCATCTCTCCTTTCTTACTTAATAAACTTTGTTTTTACAATTATAGTTCTTCTTAGTTCATCTAAATGCCTCCTCCTTCTTCCGGAGTTTTTTAAGTCTCTAAAATGCAATGAATCTTACTCCTTTCAATCATTATATTACATACATACATCTTAACATAATTCTGACATTCCATGTAGAATGGTCCTCATGTGTATGTTTGTCTCACTCACTTTAGCCTTTCTATTTCTTTTCCTCACCAAATCACAAAATCCTTGACTGCAGCAAAGTATTTCTAATCCTTCTGGTGTCCCATAAAACACCACACTTAAATGTTGTACATTACACTCCGATTATATAGGTATCCAGTTACTATATTGAATAGAGCTCTTTTTAAATCTATTAGCCAGGCAGTGGTGGCGCACGCCTTTAATCCCAGCACTTGGGAGGCAGAGGCAGGAGGATTTCTGAGTTCGAGGCCAGCCTGGTCTACAGAGTCAGTTGCAGGACAGCCAGGGCTACACAGAGAAACCCTGTCTCAAAAAAAAAAGCAATTAAATCTATTCTATCAGTTGAAAACACATTGATACCAAAGACAGAAATTCCATGACTCTAACAACATGCATTATAAGAAAGCTTTTGCAAGACTGATGTGAATAGAAATAGTTGTGTTGTATTTGACGTATTCTGATGTTTTTCCGTGTATATTCAGTGCATGTATGTGGTATATGTATACAGGTATCTACACATAATTTGATTTTTCTCTGTATATACAATGTGTGTGTGTGTGTGTGGTTTTTTGTGTAATGTATGAGACCGTGCATACATATAGAAGCCTAAAGATGTCAAGCCTCCTGAATTATCACTATTTTTATACACTTGAGATGGTCACTTGATAAAGCTAGGGCTGGGATGGTGGCCAGGCCATCCTAGTCACCCTCTTGTCTCTGTTTCTTCCCTTACAGTGCTGAAGTTGCCAAATCATGAAACCAAATGCAGTAATTTATATCGATTCTGTAATTTGAATCTAAGCCCTCACATTGACAGCAAATATCCATACCTGTTGTATCATCTCCCTAGCCCAATGCGTCTCATTTTAATATAGCAGTTTTATCTAATAGATGGCATGTTTATATTTACACAAATGCTTGCCTCATCCCTTTTATTGAAAATGGGTTTTTCTCAACCTTTGTCCCTCCCAACTCCTCCCACTGCCCCTCTAAATGTTTATTTATATAATGGAATTTCTTTCATATACAGTAATGTCTTTCCTGTTGCCACAATGATAGAAGATCTAAGTACCAGTTTTACTGTCAAGCATTTTACATGTAAAAGGACATTTTCTCACTTATTACTAATTTTGTCATAGTTCACATTTTATAATTTTCCATGACTGTGGAAACGTTCCCAAAGGGAATATTATAACTTCCCATAAATAATAGATATTTTCAAAATTATCTTTATCAATTTTTCTAACGTAAAATTGTTCCCAACCAATGCAGTGATTCTACAATGACTGCTTCTCCAAACTAGACATTCAAGCTTGCAATATAGTAATTAAGACCACACTGGGGCTTATCTGTGCGAGGATCCTATATCAGATTCAAACTGCTGACGTGGCTGTAATGTGGATTAAGGCGAGAAAATAAATAGCCTTTATGTCTATAAACTTAACAACTATCTTGCAGTTCCTCGACATGTTATGCTGATGGTGTAGAAGTTTGTGGTTTTTTTCTCTTATCATTTTCCCTCCAAAGCCAACCAGTCAATTGAAGTGTCAAAAGCAATTCAGAGCTTTAAAATCAGTTTCAGCAGGATACTTATTCTTACAATGAAAACAGTGTATTTACAAAAATTTAATGTTTGATCAGCAATTTTACTATTACATATAAAGGAACTGTTAAATAATTGTATATAATCATATAATATTATATGTAATTATATAGGACATAATAACATATGTATGATTAGGTGTATTTGTTAATGTTGAATATATCCAGCACCCAGAGGAAAAGAACTCATTTATTTCTCCCTAATCCACTTAGCATGGTTTAGCATTCAGTGTATCCAACTCCTAAACTTCCTAGCAGGAGCTGCCAGGGTCCCCCAACTGTATGATAGCAGACAGTATATGATATGTGATGGATGTTTTCACCTTCAGGAAACAGGGACACTAATGAAAATGTTCAGGACAGGCTAGTCTGAGGTTAGCTCCACATTCAACAGTGCATAAATGACTCTAAATTGTTATTAACAAACTGTCAATTGGTTAAACTGCTGATCAGAGGGAAGTCTGCAAATATAGCTCTGTCATCCCTGTAGAGCACATCTGGTGTTGCAGCCTGAATCAAATCATCAACGAAGTGAGTAATGAAATTCTCTATTTCCTGCCCTTAACAATACATCTCTTTCTACTTTCTCAATTAGTTAAAAGAATATATGGTCTTCCTAAATTCCTTATCAGTACAGGGGCAACATCATTTCATATGCTTGCATTTATACACCCAGTAATTTTTATTCACATACAGTTGTAAATTCAAATTAAGACTTCACCTCTCGAGTTTATACAATAGGCCTGGCACATAAATGAATCCAGATGTTAACCCTCACACCACAGTTCACTAACTACAGCTGTGTCTATCTTACCTTCAACCTGCTTAGCATTATTTCTTTGTACCTTGAATTTGTTCTTGGAATGCAGCAGTTAAGCAAAAGTTATGTCGTACTTGCTGTCACTTACAGTGAGTGTTAGCATGGCTGCTCTGTCTGTGCATAACAGTCTCAGATATGCCAAAGAGGAGGCAATCAAAACCAGCTAAATAACACTTGCGAAAAAAAAGAAAATTCTAGTTAAAAGCCTTATTTATTTAAGTCTTTTAACACATCTTGTGGTGCCGTTAAGAATCCAACAGGATTGGGGGTGGTGTCTCCATGATAGAAGCCTTGCCTAGCATGTGAAGCTCATGGATTCCTTCCCCCTAGGACTAACAGGAAAGGAATGTAACAGCACCAAAATCTACAGGCAGGTATTATTATCCTACAAGAGAATTTCATCAATTATGATTGACAACTTTTTATTTGTTATATGTATGGGCTGGGGCAGGTGGTTTACATGCAAGTGCTGTCTTAAGGCACTAGATCCATGGAGCTGGTGTTAGAGGTAGGTGTGAGCTGTTTGATATAGGGACTGGGAACCAAACTTGAATCTTCTCCAATACCAGTATATGCTCTTAGTGGCTGAAATATCTCTTCATGTCCCTGGATAAATCTTTATAAAATACAGGCATGTAGGATGGCTAAGTGAGTAAAGACACTTGCCCCCAAGTCTGATGATCTGAGTTCATGTTGGGGCCCATATGGTGAAGAGAGAGAACTGACTTTCATGATGTTGCCTATGACCTGCCCATATGCCATGGCATGTGCATGCCCCTATGCAAAATACTCATACATGTACACTCTCAAATTAACATAATAGTTTTAATTAAAAGTATCTGCTATCACCAATACCTTTGATGTCACAAATGATGATACTATAGAGAATACAAATTTTAATGTAAATGAGTTCAAACTGACTGAAAATATCTGAACTTTGAACAGAGAAGTTTAAAACTCTCTTTTCTTGCAAAGTTTGCAAAAGCATAACAAAAAAACAAACATGGACCTAAGTCGTAGAATGCTATTTAAATACGTATATAAAAATTAGAGTTAAGCAGAAAGTATTGTTAAGTAGTTTAATTTTGAATCTTCTTTTTTCCCTTTGGAACACATAAAATGAGGGCACACTGCGCAGCCAATGACATCACAGATTTTAACAGATACTACTACCCCATCATGTTTTCAGTAGTACTCCGGAAGATCCTAAACTTTTACTGAGCTTTCACAGACTCACTGGTTATCACTGTAAACTCTAATACATTCAAGTAAGTAGTATTTAAAACCCTGGATTAAGACTTTCAGTTTACAAGATGGAACTTGCAAACTCATTCAGACATTCTTATCCATGGCATGAAGTTGTCTGTTGCTTGCGGTTAAAAATACGGTGGCCTTCCTTGCACCTGTTGTTGGGTGTCTCTGAAGAACAATGGCTTCTTCTTAAAGTCCCGGATTATCTTCAATATCTAGTATGTATACTGTATGCTTTGTATTTTAAGCTTGATCCAACAAAGAGTAATTTGTCTTGTAACAGTGTGCTGGTTCCATGCTATGTGCTTAGTAAGCGGTAATCATCATGGTTATCAGCCCACCAAATTCCTGAGAACAGAGACAGGTGAGGTTCCTGTTGACTTTCTGTCTAATCTCTTGTCATTGTCCATTTTTGTAGGTGGAATTCGCTGCCCTAACAGCAGTGCTTTGCAAGAGGTGCGCAGCTGCAATGAGCACCCTTGCACTGTGTACCACTGGCAAACTGGTCCCTGGGGTCAGTGTATAGAGGATACATCGGTGTCATCCTTCAATACGACCACAACACGGAATGGGGAAGCCTCATGTTCTGTGGGCATGCAAACACGAAAAGTCATCTGTGTGCGAGTCAACGTGGGCCAAGTGGGACCCAAGAAGTAAGGACTTGAGACTAGCAGTGGCAAATCCTGTGGTCAGCCATACAGAGGACTGGTTGGGCTCTATTTGCTTCGTTAAATGGAGTCTTCTGATGTTTGTCATACCTTTCCTCATAAGAAGATTTGATTGCTTTCAGTGTTAGTTGCTGATAAAGCTGTAACTACTTCTGAGTCTTGTACCTGGGATCCATAAATTCTATAGAAACCTTTCTATCTGTTCCCTACTTCCAATTCTATTGTAGCACAGTCTGCTTTTATTAAGCTATTGGGGTAAAGAAAGAAGTGCTTGCTCTAGGCTTGTCTGATCAATAATGACAGGATACAAAGTCCTAGCAGTAGAGGTCATCCGTGACCTCCTGTATATCCCTAGGCTTGGAGGCTGACAATCTGTTTAACTGAGTAAATCCCATCTGTGATCTGCCTTCCATTTGCCTACACAATACTCTATCACTGGTAGTAAGGTCAAACATATTTTTCTGTGGTAAAATGAGTAACCATTTACTTTCAACAGAGACCCTTGGGACAAGATAGCTGTTTTACGAAGTAGAAAACCCATCAGTTTTATATGGCTTAAGAAAATGGGAACAAGGAGAACAATTTGCTGGTGGGAAGGAGAAAAAAAAAACAGACTTGAGGTGTTGAGTGCCTTATGATAACGATAAGTGAAAACAAGTAATGGTGTGAAGGAGATAATCAATTCTTAGAAAAAAATTAGTACTTTTTCTAGAAAATACATTCTTCTGAGGAGAAACAGCTTCTTTCATTTTTGAAACAGCATAACTTTCTTAGTAATTCAAATGTCCTATGTTTTGCATAGGTTTAATCTTGTGTTGTCCAAATAATTAGCTTTGATTTTCAAAGTCAGATGAAAAGATTATATAATGAGACATATTCTGAGGTAGTAACTCAGCACACTTTCTTAAAAGCTGTTTGTGAATGAAAAACACTTCCTTTGCTATTTTCTTCAGTGACTTTAGCTCTTTGGCAATGTTGTGAATTCATATTAAGCATTCGGGTTACATATATATATATATAAATATATATATATATATATATTTATATATATATATATGGCATCTCAGTTTCTCTCTTCTTCTTACCCTATTTTAAGAGCTCTACACCCTCATTACATACACTTCTTCCTCTCTAGCCTTTTCCAGACATGTGGTTTTCGATTTTGTTTTATTAAATTTTCTAAGGGGATGAGAATAATTTATCTGACATATGGAAAACCCCAGGGGTATAAGCAAGAGACCCATTAAGCATTTTTATCTGGCTAGCATTCCAGATATTAGAGATATTTAGCTCCATGATGCAGTTATGTATATCATTTGATATTTCAGGATATATTAGAAAATATATGCCAAACAGACCACTCTTCACACTTCATGTGGTAACTCCCAAACCAATAAGTTCATGAAAATTACACCCAGGTTGTTATTAATTTGACTCAGGAAATTAATTTGCAATATATTAAAATACAATGATACTAGCAGCCGTGGGGTTGAAAGTGCTATGACCTGGAGGAGGCTGGTTCTTGCTGAGATTAGAACAGAGATAGAAGTGCTCCCTAGACCAGACAGGATGAACAATATTATACCAATTTATAAAAGGCTTCCTCTATCTGTTTGCTGGCTAATGGCCTTTCATTAGTTGCAACTAAAATACTGTCCAGGGGTGATGGGTGTGTATGTAAACAAGGACCTCTGTGTGAAGATCTGATGGATCCAATCTCATGGGGTCATTCAGTAAGAAGTGTGTCCTGATGCATCATTTCAGACCACCAAAGTAATCCAGCAAAAACTTGCTATGTGGCTACAGCTGTTTTTCAAGGATCTGGATATACCCATAGATTTGCTAAATCATGTCAGTTTCCTTTGCCCTTAAAACTGTAGGAAATTAAATCAAACACATTTAAGTTCAAAAGAAAATGTTATCGCCCTTCTCCTTAAGTACTAGGTTAAATTCAGTGAATGTTTTCCAATGCAAACCATTTGAAACAAAAATGCAAATAGGAACATTGTTTTAAACTCTTCTTAATAAAATAGATTACTGGGAGATGGCAAAATCAATGTTATTGATCTTATCTATCCTCCCAAGTAACAAACTTCAACTCCCATTGCATCTGTTTAATTTGACCTTGAATAAGATTGGGAGGAGGGAGGAATCAATTCTTTAATTTAAACCACACATGCTAAATACAAACAGTGCCAGGGAACAGCAGCATGTTGACTGAAACAATTGCCTCACCAAAGGAAGTCAGAATTCATTTTATTGGATGCAGTCTAGGCCGTATAATTTATCTTCATGTGTTCATTTAGTGACTTTGTTGTTGGTAATTTTGCTCTCCACAGTTAGCCAAGTATCTTGCTGTGGCTATTTCCAAACTCAAAGAATATGTGGAGGGTCAATGACAACATTGTAAATTTCATTGATTTATTTCGGGCTACATATTTGAAGAGCACGCAGTTGAGTAATGGCCTCCCGTTGTTAAAGTTATAAAATGCCTCATTTAGAAGAATTGCTTTCGATAATAATTACTGACCAGTAGCTCCATAATCCCAAAAGAATGCTTTGAATTATATATGGTATATTGTCATAGGATGTTTTCCAATTAAATTACAAGTCCAGTCTTATAAAAATCTAAATTGTGAAAACATATCAATTCCTTTGATTCATACTTAAATATTTTTCCTGCCTAGCGTTTTAAAGAGTCACATATTTACAATAGAAAAGAGCATCATATTTTTGTGTGATAAAGAACATGTAGGCAATTAATTATAGAGTATGTTGAGAATGAAGTGTCAGTAAGATGCTATAAAGAAATTATTGGAAACAAATGGTGTTAGCTATTTTACTCAGAATTTAGTTCTTTAAAGGTGACTAATATGCAACTGAGTCTGACGGCAGACACCTGTAACCCAAGCACTCAGGAAGCAAAGGCGGGTGGATCTCCATGAGTTTCAGGCCAGCCAGCACTACACAGTAGTATACTGTCACAAAAATTGGAGAATGAGAGAAAGAGGAAAAGATCGAGAAAACAAGACAAAGAGACAGAGAGGGGACTGAGAGAGACAGAGCACAAAAAAGCTTGGTGGGCCATGTTTCAGTCCTAGAACTACCAACTAACCATTGTTACATGTCCATGCCCACACACATTTTATACAAATATATGCAAACATACACAGGATTGTAATACTAATAATAGTTATCATTATTAAGAAATATTTGTCATGGTAGTTTTTGTCCTGCTGTTATGAAATATTTAGATACAGGAATTGTATCCTAAAATGGAAAATATGAAATCCCACAAATTTTTTATGTATATTAGAAAATGCATATTTATTAGTAGAGATATTATCCTAAAGGGAAGGATGTGGTAATTATATTTCTTCTAGATAGCATGAATGTCATTAAGTCTGCATATTTGTATGAGTAGTCTTGTCCAGGTACAGTTGGAGAAAATTAAGTTGAGTGGTGCTTCTTAAAAGTAGCCTTGAAAGCTGAATAACAGAAGCTCATGAGCTGACTGTGATTCATTTAGCAATGAAAAATGGAAGGAAATTACAATACTTGGTTTTGTGGCTTGTTAAAGGCTGAATAATTTCTTTGCTTGTTCCAGGTGTCCTGAAAGCCTTCGGCCTGAAACAGTGAGGCCCTGCTTGCTTCCTTGTAGAAAGGATTGTATCATGACCCCATACAGTGACTGGACACCGTGTCCCTCTTCATGCAGAGAAGGTATGTAGCACTGATTATGGAGGTTTTTCAGCCAGAACCCTTATTCCGCAGGATGTCTGACTTTTGGATGTTTGTGATTTTTATGGCCTTGATGTCCTAGCTTTTTAAGATTGTCAAACCATTTGAATTTCTCCCTAGAAATAATACTATGTTAGATTACCTGGCAGGCAATAAGTTTGAAGCCAGAAACTCCCTTGAAGTTTCATTATATGCCATGATTCTAGATCTTATCTTTCATAAATCCTCAAAGAATATATACTGGCCTTCTGAAGTTTTAAGAGAGTTTCCAATGCCCACAATACACATGGCTTCTAAACTACTTGCAGGCAAGAAATAGCCTAAGACCAAGTTTGCTAAGGATTCAATTATGTGGTCTGAGAATGGGAATAAAGCAAAGAGAAAAATGGCCAAGCTGTCTCCCTGCCAACACTTAATGTTGCCACGAGGCATTTCCAAGACTATTCTTCCCTGCCAGGTTTGGTTTTTGGCTTTTTCAATGTGCAAAGACTTTTTATTATCCTGGAAGATACCCCTGATAAATCTTTCATTACCCTTCAGGACATGGTTTTTTGGCTTTCCCACTGAGAGAAATTTTCACACCTTCCCTCCCACTTATGAAGTACGAGCACATTTTCTCCCAGTGTGAAAGACAACATTGTCTGCTGTTTTCCCATGTGCTCTCTCAACATATATGCTGACTGGAGGCTTTCCTTGTGTTTATACTTCTTGACTCTCGTAGGTGATTTGCAATTAAGAATTAATTTCTAGCTTAATGACCTTTTTAACTTACCGAATTTTATTTTAAACCACTTAATTTCCTGAATGTCATAATTGATTATTTTGCAAATATCATTGAGTAGAGTTGAAACTTAAGTTTCGGGGAATTTTGTTTCTGCTAATCCTTTAATTTGTATAAAGAAAGAATCATCACCGAGCATGAGGCTCAGTCAAAGAAAAATAGAGAATAAAAAGGAGAAGTAACTTCACTTTGAAAAACAACAAAACAAATAAGCCAATTATCTATGGTAGAATGTCTAGGGAATATCCAATCTTCATCTAGCCATACACTTAAAAAGAGATTCCTCAACATGGCTGTCAGTGTAACCTAATTAATATTTAGCAACCTTAATGTGAAAGAATTAAAAGAAAATAATTGGCTTTGAGCAGAGTCAAGACTCTTCCAAGACAAGGCAAGAGAAGAGAGACAGGATGCCAAGGAGAGCTGAGTACTTTTGATAACATTGGTTGAGTTAAGATGGAAATAAAATCATAAAATCAACAGTAGATCATGACAAAGTGTTATAAAAAATATATGTTAGCCCCATCGAGCTTGAAGTATTTTATTAAGATAAAATATTAGGTGAACTGTCAAGTTGGAAAAATGGTCAGTAATATAAAATATTTGTAAATGAAAATATGGAAATGCAGATGGTTATAACATTGCCTTAACAGAAGACCAAGTAACTGATGTGATACAATTAAGGCCATGAAGAGAGTGGAGGCATAATAACTTTTAATACCGTGTCTAGAATGGTATGCACTTGTTACTATCAAAGAAATGAAAGTGGTAGCAAAGGTAGAAAGAGAATGGATTGTAGTGAAGGCTATGTAAAGGGGAGTAATTCATGAAGCATCTTGAGCATTGCTGCTACAAGGTAAACAGAAGGTAAATAAAAAGTTAATGTCGGGAGTTTAGGATATCTGGAGAATCATCATAAAGGTAGAAGAAGGGAGAAAGAAGGAAGAATAGCTAAATGTAGCTAACTAGATCTGTCAAAGGCACTGTTGAAAATTTTAATGAAGAATTTTAATTAGATTGATCACTTGGTCATAAGTAGTTAATTATTCCAAGCTAAAACTTAAGTTGCCACTAGGTGACAGTTCTTTCTTAAAAATCCTGAGGTGAGACAGACCCCTCTGTGCAAGAATGCCATGGAAACAAGAGGCTCCACTTGGTGATGGTAAAAATCTACTTACCTGGGCAAAGACTTGCTCACTTGGACAGTAAACCAGCTCTACCCAGTTTCAGTGAAAGCTATACACTAAGTCTCCTAGAAGAAAATATTTTCAAAGACAATAAACCTAAACTCTTGGATTTAAAAGTAACAACTGAAAATGCGCATTGAAAAAACGAAAGGAGTGGGGTGATAGAGAGATAATAGTAGAAGATGCTTTGTGCTCTCCAAGAAACTTTTTCTCCTCCCCTGGTGACTACTGTAACAGAGCACTAGAAGGCTGGGATTACAGACTTTGTTATGGTGAGGATCATGAAACAAGGGACTAAGGCTAATTTTTCTACTATTTTGCTATGAAATGATGCAAATTTAAGTGACGATGAAATTGTATTAACCTCGGCATATGATTAAAATTTCTTTTGTGTTCAGTAAGAGGCAATTACAAAAAATAATTCTGGAATGGAGTACTTCTGAATTTAAATTTTCAGTTAAAGCCTAATTTTATATGTGTTTTGTATCTATTAGAATTTCAAGAAATACTTCTAAAATCACCTTAAGGGGGTAAAATAACATCTTGGTATTGCAGAAAACGGAATAAAGTATGTTAAATTTCAAGGAACAATAAGAACAAGCCATTTGAAATTTTATTCATTTCTCTCCCATGATATGCCTCGAAGAAAAACAAAAAACAATGTCAATAAAGATCAGAAATAATTCATGGATAGTTTGGTCCCCAAGTGTGTATGTACTTGTTAACTTTCAAAGCTCATTCGTGAATTTTCAAAAATGGACACTTTAAAATATAGATCATTTCTCTATATAATTTGTTACTCTAATTATAAGAAGTAAGTTAGTGAACGATTTTCCTTTTTCCACTATTAATTCTATAGCTAAAGGTTTATAGCTTTATTGACTCCTATAGTGAACATACAAGCAGGCACTTAGCTATAATCAGAGAACAAACAGGGATGTCATATTTCCTGTGTAACACCATTCAGTTTCTTCTCTGAGTGCTACAGCTTTGAAGTGTTTCAATCTAATCAGGACACAATGTTTTTCCTATGGCTACATGAGATAAAAGATTTTGAACTTTGTGTAAGAACAGATAGAATATCATTGTATAGTCAATTAAAGAAGAAAAATACCCAATCAAATAGCTTTGATCTGTAACATACATGTGTGTATAGTCTGAATAAAAATGATACCAAAAAATATTACAAACTTGTATGTTAGATAACATGTATTTCAAAAGTAGAAACAAAAAGTAAACATGTGAATTGGAACAGCCTTGACTAGGTACCAGCCAGCATCTGGAAAAGTAACGCTTAAGAACTTCAGTTTATAAGCTGCCATTGATGCTGAACTCCTTGTCTGTACCAATGCCCAGTTCCTTGGCTTTAATTCTGTGTCTGACTTCCTTATGCAAATTAAAAAGTGTTAGGAGTGGTTTCCTCTAAATATTTTGATCATCAGGAAAACAAAGACTCATTCATTTGTGATTTTCTTTCTAATGGAGAAGGTAATGTAAGAGAGAGACAGAGGGAGAAAGAGATGGAAGGAAGAAAATAGAGAAATCCTTCCTTAGATGCTAACCAAATGATTGGAAGTTTACTTAGTTTTCATATTCTTTTTAAAAATATTGATCCTAAGCATATCCTGAAATAAAAGAAATGTTCAAAATAATAAAGAGGCAGAATCAAGTACTGAAGTGGGAGAGTACAAAAGGAATGAACAAAAATAGCAAATAGAAAATCAAAGTTGGTGTATGCTCCTGTAATAGAGATGAAAATTAGTTCTGAGATGCCAGTGACCAAAATGGAAAATGGAAGCACAATGGATTCTGCAAAGCATCGAAAGAAATGAAAAATGCTCCTGTCTCTGAATAGTTAAAGGCGTTCATCGCCTGGGCTTGAAGCTAGAAATCCTTTGAACAATTTAACAGAGAGGCATTGGTAACATGAAATTTCTACTGACATTTCTTAGATCTTCTCTGGATCCATCATATTAAATTTATAGAAATCCAGAGTTGGTATTCAAATTTATATTGTTACAATTAAACATCCACAACAGTGTTCCCAAATATTTCAGTTCCTCATTGCCAGCAATCCCAGTCCCCAATTTTCTACTCCACTAACTAGAGTATTCCAATTATTCATTAACATAATTATTGTTGTTATAAACATGATCCACACACAGTGGTAATAATCCTAACAATTTACAATAATCCAGAATCTTAAATTGGGGCAAGGTGCACATTGCCATCTACGCTTTTTCTTTCCTCCACTGTTCATCACAAGCTCTGGAAAGGCTTTTAAAACAGACTTCAAATTCAGCTATCAAGAATGTTAACTTGGTAATACTGTATTTATCCTCAGTCATCTACTGTATTGTTGCTACTTTTAAAGGGCTTCTCCAGCATATTCACTTAGAGATCACTGGGTTCTGATCAGCTTTGCTGGCTGCACCAGAGTCCTTTCTAAGCATGGCTGCGATCATTTGCCTACCATTGTGTTGAGAGACACCTTGAGTTCGTGCAAAAGGATTCTGTTATGAGAAAAATTTTCACTTTCAAATCATTTTATCTTATAACCATAATGACTTTTGAAATGTTTTCTTTCTTTTCTGATTAAACTTCAGTTGGTAAAGGTTGTAAACTCTATAACAACTCACTGTTCCTGTAGTCTGTGTATGAAATATTTAACAATCTTGCAAAATCATGTGATGCAGAAAGAATTATATTATCTGCTGACATAATTCTCTTCATAATTCTTTTCTCAGAGAAACTGCGCCACGTAAGCTACTTGCCCTTAAAAGATATGTATATGAAAAGTTGAAGTATAGTTCATCAAAGCTTATAAACCCTTTATTTGTACTTATAATCTAAAAAACAAATTTGAACATCATTCAGTCAGTAATACATTCATACTACCAACTTCTTCCTTGAAGGTAAATCTTCTCCCTCTCCCAATTTTTAGAAATCGTTTGGAGTTATTTACTGACAGTAATTACTGCTATTTTTGACACTTCCCCCAAAGAGTCTTTTTTTGGAAACTCCTGTTATTTCTCTACTGAGAGCACAATGCTCAAAGTGTGGCCCAAATATAGGCTGCTTAACATGAATGGTAAATATCTGGAATAAGCTACGCATTTCAAATAAAGAGAATTACAGAGAAATAGCAATATAACATTAAATATATTCTCCTAAGGAAAATTTATGACAAGTGTATGTGTCTCATGTGACAAACACGGCTACATGAAATGACATGAAGATAAACTTACAGTAAAAGGAAGGATTTAATTAGATCTGTCCTACTTCTCAAGGGGACAGAGTAAAATGAAAGAACAATTACTTTGCAAATGCACAGTGAAAGGACCAGTTGGCTATGGAAGTGTTTCTCTTCAGTCTTTCCATTTTAAAATGTAAGTTGGGTTTTCAATATAAGTGGTCGATGAGACAAATAGTAAAAGAGTAGATGAAATAAGGCCTCTCATTCGGTTCTGTCACAGCACGTGTTGCTGGAGGCAGGGAATTTTCTTCAACACCAATTGGTATTGAGAGATTCTGTTATCAGTGCAATGTTCGGAGGTTTAAAAAGTCGCTTCATTGCAGGGGACTCTGGAGCCAGGAAGCAGTCTCGACAGCGGGTCATCATTCAGCTGCCAGCCAATGGCGGCAGGGAATGCTCAGAGCCACTTTATGAAGAGAAGGCCTGTGAGGCTCCGCCCACATGTCATAGCTACAGGTAAGGGTGAGAAAGGAGGTAGGTGGAGCACTTTGTAATTCCTGACCACATCTTTCAGACTGGTACTCCTTCCACCCACTCAGTAGGATGCTCGCTACTGGAGCCACCGTTCTGCATCTGTATTTCAGAGAACTTCTCCGCTTTTTAGTACCTCTCATAAAGCAAATATATTTGTCAATTTCCCAACTTTGGAGGTAGCGCTAGTAGGAGGGGAGACTGTCTTATGCTGATATAAACTGTTGGAGAATGCAGAAAGTATTTAAGAACGACAAGATATGTGTTCTTTTTTGTTTTTTATTTTTTTGGCTTTTAATTATATATTTATTTATTTTTACACTCCAGATTTTATTCCCCACCTCTGGTCCACTCTCCAACTATTCCATATACCATACCTCTTCCCCATCCTCCTGTCTCCACGAGGATGTCCCCACCTCCCACCCACCACCCAACCAGACCTCTAAATTCCCTGGGGCCTCTAGTCTTTTGATGGTTAGGTGCCTCTTCTCTGACTGAACCCATACGTTCTTGAGGGACTAATTCTTTGTCCGATGGGAATAATCAGGAAAGTCTCCCTTGTCTCCAAAGAGTATCTGCTTCTCCTATGTTGTGAGCATTGTGGCTCAGAAAGTGACATTGTTCCTCTACAATGCTACTGAACTGTTTATTTTCTATTTGTCTGTTTTCACTTCCTGAAAATTTGAAGTCACTGAAGCTACAAATAATCTCAAAAATATATTACAGAAGTATGGCCTCCTTGGTATTATGACTAAAAATTTCCTCATTGAACCTTGCTGGAGTACATGATTGCAGTCCTTATAACCAATGAAATGCCATATACTATGATATTAATTAATGAATTATATAATCACAAGATACTGATTTAAGTGGAGATTGGGGTAAAATTGCCATCTTAGTGCATGTATCATTAATTCAGGGATGACAGATTTTGTTACTATGTGTCTGTATTATAAACATTATTGATTATTTGTTGAACACATTGATTTTTGGAATTTGTTTTTGTTATGGGATATTGTGACTTACTCTTGCCCCTGCAGTGATCATCAAAGGACAGTATACAGAGGACTCCTGACAGGCCTGGAGTTTACTTAGTGGAATGCAGCACTGCTCTTGTCAGATGGGGCATCTCTTGGTAGTATGAATAAGAATTCCAAATGCCCTCTGTCACTGTGAAATCTGTTTCTACAGAACTTACCAATGATATAGTCTTGTCTCTAGTGCCATAGAAATAATTCTGTATTATGTAGTCATTATAAGGGATTAGTGAGTAGCTAAATTCAATTCAGGTAAAACCGACTGTGGGTAAATAGCCTGCTTTTTGTTAACACTACATTATGTCTGTGATTTGCCTGCCATCACTGCTTCCTCTCACTGAGATTTTATCCTTCTCCTGTAGATGGAAGACACACAAATGGCGCAGGTGCCAGTTAGTTCCTTGGAGCATTCAACAAGATGTCCCTGGAGCACAGGAAGGGTGCGGGCCTGGACGGCAGGCAAGAGGTAGGAGATAGCACAGTAATATTGACTTGCTTTGCACTTCTCCAATATTCTGTTGTTTATCTCCACCACTGCCTTATTACACTTTATCTTGCTATCAGTCATGGACAGAGAACAGCAGATAGAAACAGCCTTGACCTATTTTAACTAACACCAGAAACCAGAAACTTGCCTCTTGAAATTTTGTTCTTTAGCAATAACACATAACTCTCTAATTCTTCACTAATGAATAGGTGGAAGAAAATCAGAAGCGTGCTTTGTTTATGTCACTTTGTTTATGTGCTTTGTTTATATAACTAAGTCTTTTGTGTGCTTATAAGTCGTGATGACTCATACACTTTACTGGACACCTTAACAAGGATTACTATGGTTCATAATGCTTGTTTATATGCATCATATTTAGGCGAGCATACATGTGTACCTGGATAGCTTTCTTGAAATTCTCAATGGTGACATTTCTAATAGTGCAGAGGCCATTCAAGGCCCTGATCATAATTGTCACTGGATTTTAAGTTGAATATTTATTTACTCAAAGCTTGCAGTATGCAAAGTGAGGACTGTTTACACTGCCTAAAATCATGGAATCCTACAGAAGTGTGTGATGGAGGCTATCACATTTCATATCTCAAGCTTTAAAGAATAGTGTTTACACACCCATGTATGAAATACACTTGAAATTTAGGTATTTTATTATTATTGATCATACAAACTGTCAGTAGCTAATATGTATACTGGTAATATAGTTTAATATGTAATAGAACATGCTTTGACCGTTCTTTAACCTATAAAAATGTATTTTTGATCTCTCATTTGTATTTACTTTCTTAATGAGGATTCAAAAGTTTGTATAGACTTGACATTGACTTCTAGTGTTTACAGTAAAAAGTTAATTGTTTTTAATCTTGAGAAAAACTTTTTAGAAATAATCTATTTTTAGATTGTTCTTTAAAAAAGTC